>NC_136534.1:17487400-17564900 GCF_910591455.1 Pholis gunnellus | reverse complement strand
TGAATCTAGATTAATAAACAGATTAGGCTGATACACATAATAATTTGATGCAGTCCTAAACACAAGAGAGCACAATGTCATGTTTTTATGTAAACATATACATTTTCAGATACTCTAGAAACTTTTAGCACAATGCACCATCACAAATGAGAACCGAAAATATTGGAATTAAAGAACGGCCTATTTTGTCCATGTCCTGAGGACTTGCGTTTCATAAACAGCGGTATTGTCCTTTGAGCATTAAGTGCAAATGTTATTAATGCTTCCATCTGTGAGTTTTCCAGATATATAAATAACATTGAAGCTTTTATAAAGTACTTCTGACCAGTCTTTAAAGCATACATCTTGCTCCATGTGCAGTTCAAAATGGCATGTCTTGTTGCACCTGCCATTCACCGTAACAGCTTCAGTCCAACTCATCTGTGCTGCACCGTCAACTGACACACAGTGCAGATCAGTGACGAAGGAAGAGTGCATGAAAAAGTAGTGACCTGGGCCCAATCTGATCCAGGGTCAGTGCTGAACAGTGGCCAGAAGAGGGCATCAGACCGCCACATCATTGTCGGGTGGGTCCTCCTCCTAACCATCGCTGCGTCGTTGGTTGTAGTGCGCCTGTTGCAGAGTCTTCATCCAAAGCAGAATGAGTCAGACATTTTCTTAATGTGACTTGTGCCAAAGCTTCATTCATAATCTACAACAGCTATATAGAAGTCCTCATGTGCAATTTTATGTACAATAAATTTAGAAATTGGTATCTTAATCAAATATGTAAAACATAAAGTAGATTTCTCCTTATGATATTTCAGAACATTGTCCACTTCTGTCTGTTTTTTTTTTTTTACAAAGATTAACAGCATTCACATATAGTGTTCTTATTTCAGAACTACTCTATTGTTACCTAATACTTTTAAATTATTAATAATAATAATAATAATAATAATAATAATAATAATACTTTGACATTGTGAGTTCTGAAACTGGATTGATGATGTAAGAAATTCAGAGCAGACAAGAATATATTTAACCATATTTACCTTTTGGTAAAAAGGTACGTAGTCTGTGTATTTTTATGAACTATGTATGTATAAAAACTATGTGCATCCTCAGTCTTTGTGATCAGTGTTTTGCATTGTACATTTCCAAATGCATACAAATTTCCTGCAGCACTGCAGTATCTTCGTATTATACCGCAGCCCCTCGCTCTCCCTGCCTCCCTCTCCCTCCCCTATATCTCCTCTGTCATTAATCCTAACCTCTAAAGTCTTTCTAGGAATCACTTTTTTACCTCTTTCCATCATGACAAACTGAATTCCTCTTTTTCTTTAGCAATCTTCTCTTGTTTTTATTTCCCCCCGCCTATTGCACTTTCTGGCATATCTCCACAATCCTGTTAAATCTCCAACACCTCCTTTGTCCTTGGTTCATTATAGGTGAACGCTACATTTTATTATGTCTGATCACCTCTCTCTCCACTTAATCTCACATGATCTGTGCTCCAAACTCAGCATTTACTCTCATCCACATCTAAATGTACAGTATACGTGATTATGAGGAGTCAGTGTCTCTCCTTCCCTCCCTCATTGCTCCCTCTTCCTAACAGGGGGAGGCGCTCATGTGCATGTGAGTGTGATAGTGAGGAGGAGGTACGGGCATCGGAGGCATGGCCATGGGAAGAGCTTGGCCTTGGGGATGTGAGGCGTGCGACCTGGTGAGGGTGTGTGTGGTGGGGTAGCCAGCAGACTGCGGGGGCATTTGGTAGCTCCCTGCGGAAGAAGACCCAGAAGGCGGGCTGCCCTGCCCCTGGAGGCTGCTTTTGGGGGGCACCGGGGGTGCCTGGTTGAGCTGGATGGAGATGTCGCTGGAGGCTTCGGAGGTGCTGCGGCCTCGCTTCGGCGGAGGCCAGGATGATTCTGGGTGGAGGAATTGACCGCTGTAGTCGCTACTCTCGGACAGGCGGGGGCGGTAGAGTGCAGGGTGGGGGCGGTACATCTCTTCCTCGGCGTAGCGCTTCATAAACAGATAGACTGACATCACCCCGGCCCCCTGAGACAGCGAGTGAGAAAGGAAGCGGGATGAGATGAGGGGGGGTGATAAGATGCCACAGGGAGAGAGGGACTTAGCTGCGTAAATAAGCTGAGTTCAGAGAAAAATACATTTTCAAAGAAGTAGTAACAAGTGATGGCTGGGGAAATTAAATTAAAAGTGACTGATAGGCCAGAAGTGTGAAAAGGAATGTATTAAAGTAAAGAGGTGAAAGTATCAGCCTTTGATTTAGAAAGATGAGGGTACGCTTTAAGTTCTTTTAAGCTCATATATAACAGATTGAAAGGAAAAGAAAGGCGAAAGGAGGACACATGAGTGTGGAGAACAGATGGGGAGAAAGGAGAGAAGAGGGGAGGAGGTTAGTGTCCACTGCACCACATTAAGAGCAGTGCTGCTGCTGATGATGGGAAAGAGGCAGAAGGAGAGTAAGGGGGGGGGGGGGGTGAGCAGAGGATTCACATGATACCTCTCCACGCATGGATGCACACATGAACACACACACAAACCAATACTGCCTCACCATATCTACAGCATTCTAATCATCTTACCTTCTAACACTCAGCATGCAACACTTAGAAGTGAAAATATATTCTCCATCTGTAACATATGTATGCAAACAGACACTCTCTCTCTCTCTTTCACATATTTCTTCCCACGAACAAAAACACAAACACACAGACTCTCACACACACACACACACACACACACACACACACACACACACACACACACACACACACACACAGCCCAGACCGACCTCTTTGAGTAAGAAGGAAGAGGCAGCGAAGGCGAAGGACCAGCCATAGTGGTAGTTGAAGAACTGCTCGGGCTCCCTGGGCCGGTTCATCACCTCATCATTAATACTGGAGATGTAGAGCACCAGGCCCACCACCAGACTGAGGCCTGCACACAGCACATTAACAATGACAGCGAGTCAGAGAGAGCCAGAGAGTCAGATACAATAGAGAGCGAGGAGGTCATTATATGGCGATCCAGACAGCTGCAGTAGTGTGGTTTAGGAGACAGAAAGAGCGAGAGAGCGATGGGATGTGGAGTGACCAGACCAAGAAATTAGCCTCCAATATGTTACATTAAAAAATAGATGGCAGAGAGACCAGAGAGTGTGTATGTATCATAATGACAGATAAAGAGATCAAGACTTTTACAGAGAAATGCCTCATGGAAACAAAGCAATGTAAATATTATGAATGGAAAACATAAAAAATATATATTACAAAGTTAAGTTAGACCTTCTGATTGTAATTTCATTGAAATGTAATTTCTAGGTAACAGTGTTGCCTGCACATTTAAACTAGAACTATTTATTTCCAGGATATTACTTATCCTGAGAACAAAGTACCTTTAATTTAATTCTCATATTGCAATGTCATATTTTGATTACTGACTGAGCTTGTACATTTATAATTTGGTCCTTTTTGAAAATCACAATAATGATGTGTTTAAAAAAAGAGGGAGAAACACTGAAAGTACGTAAAAACAAACAAAAGTGTCTTGACACAGTTTTAAGACCATTTAGTTGCTACATTCAGCATCCACTGTAAACTTCAGTGTGTTAGAGGACTCTAATCATCGCATGGAAAACCAGAATAAGCTTTCAGTGACCCTTTTCAGCCAGAAGCAACATATACAACATTAAAACCCTTTCCTCCAAGAACACTCTTAGAAATGTTAAATGCATGAGATACAACATATGGCCAACATCAAATAATCAATATTCAACGAAAGCTGCACGCTGCAAGCAGCAAAATGAGTATTTTTAGCCTTCCCTGCAAGATTAAAATGTACCACCCGGCTGTCAAGCAGTTATGTCCTTCACAGTAAACGTCTAGTTTAAGAGGCTGTGTTGTCAATTTAAAATTGAAAACCACAGAATATGCAGAAACCATGCTGCTGGCAATCCTGCAGTGGAAGTACATCTTTATCTAAATAAGTAACAACATCAAAATTGAGGGAAACACGGATGTGCACGTGCACGCTTAGTAGATAAAGGAAACCAAAGGGTGTGCATGTGTGAGACAAAAAGAAAGAAGAAATAGATTCCACAGTCTACAGGTACAAATGCAAGATGTCTGTTGGGTAAGAGAGAAATATCAACCTCTAACCATGCTCGAACAGCTGTGGTCGGAATTCTGTAATATCATTCAGAACATGACCGACCCGAACTACAATATTTACCAAACACCGTGTCAGCGATGCCAGCAGAACAGGCTCACATCACTCAGTAGTCCACAAACACCACAGCATCCACAGTGACTAAGACTACTGAGGGAATATAATCTGAATGACGGAGTAAGTAGGAAATGAGAGGAAGGCTAGCGACTGAGAGGGTGGGGGGGGGACAGAAAAAGCTATGAAAACTGAGAGGCTGGCTGAATGAGAGAAGGGGGGAGGCTGAGGGAGGAGGGGTGAGTAGGGAAGGCAGGAGGAAGGCAGGGTTTAGAGAGAGAGGCTCAGTGCAGCAGAATATCTAACCGCTGAAAAGCAATTTGATACACTTGCCCCTTATTATCACCCTATTATCAAAAAACACTGCGACACTTCCAGCACAGGCTATAAACATTACATAACGCCGGTTACATAAAACCTATTATTCTGCTACACCCTTTATCAGCAAGTCCCCGCCACGGCAAAGTCAGGAGCCGTTGCCGCAGCTCCTGTTTGATGCTCCTCTAAGCTCTGCAGCGCCGCTTCCTCCTCAAACATGTCAAGTGAAACAGCCTTTAAAGAACATGAGCTCCAATTTGGCACCTGACAGTCTTTCCACACAGAGGACAAGAAACGGGAGCATTAGAGCCACCTGCTGTTCAACAAGGTTAATTACACTAATGCAGAAAATAAAGATGAGCGAGCTGCTCATGGTACTGTGGGAATATCGCGTGTATGTTCAGAATTTTGATCCAAAAATTCATAATGCCTCTCTTAAAGCCTGTTTAATTCCAAAGTCAGAAGAGCAGGAAGCTAATCTAGTCACTTTTTCTGATGACAGCCTACACACCTGCATCATGCACTAAAAATAGAGCCGTGATGGAGTGCGTCCGTGTGTGACACGGGACACACCAGGCTGCTGTAATCAATCACTGAGTGAAGGTGTGGTGACAGCGGGACATGACTAATGGTTCCCACCTGAGAGGATGAAGAAGATGCCGGACACAAAGGCCAGGATGGTGCGCTGAGGCCGGATGTGTCCGATGTTACTGATTACGAAGGCAGTGAAGACGAAAAGCAGCGACACCATCGGGAAGGGCGTGGCTGTCCGCACCATCTCTGTAGGGAGGAGAGGTCACCGTGTCAAACAAAGCTGATGTAATGTGTCCTTAAACTGCTGAGAGAGGTGAAGGATAATGTCTCTGGAGCTTATAAAGTATTAGTTAAGGCAATCAAAGGCGGTAGAATCTAGGATATTAAGTGTGCTCAGTGAAGTGAAGATGCCATGACATTCATCACTAAAAAAGGGAGATTGGAAGTGTCTAATTGCTTTTTAACTATGGGAAACAGAGTTATGATGTAAAACGTTGCTACATAAATCTCAAAATGGTTGTAATTGAATCAATTTTAGAAATATTAAAAATAATATCATAATAACAATAATAATAATCATAATAATCATATTTTCTCTTTCAATTTTATTTTATTTGAACCCGTTAAATTAGTTAAAAACATTATCTTTGTTCATGAGGATGATCTTTCTTAAATCACTTTAAAGAAGTTCATCTGATTACTGTTAGAAAGGCTGCAATTATTTTCCCAGAGTCCAAGATGAAGTCTTTAAATATCTTATTTTGTCTGACCAACAGTCTTAAACCCAAAGATAATCAGTTTACTGTGATATAAAACTAAAAAAAAAGCAAATCCTCACCATTGAGGCGCTGCAACGAGACAACTTTGTCTGTTTTACTTTAATAAATTATCAGATTCCGTTTGAGTTTCAAATACATCTTCTGTCGATCCACTAATAGTTGCAGCTCTAATATCACGTTCAGTTTTCAGTACCCAGGATGAATCAGTAGGGGGACTCTGCAGTTACTCTCAAACAGCAGATAACGTGTAATGTCACTGGGCTGTTGCATGTTTTACTCACTGAGGATATTTGCAGTGTTTTCAGTGGTGATCTCTATATCGGGTTCAGTGAAGTACTCCGATGCAACACATCTCCCGTTTTCCGCTCCTGAGAGGAAACACACACACACAAACAAAGAGGAACATGTTGGGGTTTGCTTTCAAAGTCAGTGATGCATGAGGAAACAAAACAAAACCCAGAAAAATAAAGAAATATCTCTGGGTCTCTGCAGTCCTGC
Source organism: Pholis gunnellus (assembly GCF_910591455.1). Classification (NCBI taxonomy): domain Eukaryota; kingdom Metazoa; phylum Chordata; class Actinopteri; order Perciformes; family Pholidae; genus Pholis; species Pholis gunnellus. The sequence continues at coordinate 17,558,541 of NC_136534.1, read as the reverse complement.
TCACAGGTAACGATCACGTTTTGTGACAGCTATGATTCTGGAGGCCAGAAGCTCGCTTTCTCTCTTTTCTCCCCTTGCTGCTCTCTCACTCGGCTGCTTTATCTGTTTCTGTGTGTTTGTCACTGAGATGATGTGGACATATGCACACACACGTAGCAGCATTGTTTGGATGGTTGTGTGTGTGTGTGTGTGTGTGTGTGTGTGTGTGTGTGTGTGTGTTTGTGTGTATCCGTGCACACAACTATCTGTCTTCTACAGTCATCCTTTAATTCGTTTTACTGTATTTGAATATGTTGTTGCATATACCTACCAGCCACGAAGCAAACTCTCCAGAGGCCTGAATGCAGCGCCATCTTCACCTCCATGCTCTGGTTCTGCTGCAGGATGATGCCCTCCACCATGATCAGCCAGTAGTCTGTGGACACGGCCACCCCCACCAGAAGCAGCCCGCAGGCTCCGAACACTGTAGACAGGATGGTCAGCGCACGGCTGCTGCACGAACTCATCTGGAGGGCGGAACGAGTGAGAGGAGGAATTAAACATCAAAACTGTGGAGACACTAACGTAGGTAAATTTGCACTGGGGGGGGGGGGGCATTTAAAACGGGGGAAACACTGAGACGGACATTTGACGTGCACACGTGCAAACCAGCTACTGGCTGTCCTCCTGTCTCGCTCTGTTATTGCTAAAGATGAGTTAGTGACACATCCGTGGCAACCAATCCTGTTAAAGGTCAGACAGGAGCCAATGCAACAGATGATGACTTCACGGTGAACCACTGAACTTGGGAGAGGACTTTAAAAAAACGGAGAGATGGATAGTAAACACACGCACACACACAGGCCAGGAGAGGGAGGAGAGGTCCTGTGTGACTCAAACATGGTCTTTCTGTGACTTAGTTCTGGTTGACTGGGAAGGACTTCACTGCAAATCCATTGAGCATGCTGTCTGTATGCATTTGTGAGTTTCTGTGCATTTGTGTGTGTGTGTATATGTGTGTGTGTGTGTGTGTGTTTGTGTGTGTGTGTGATTGTTCAGACAAAATCCTCTGCTTAATTTGGAGCACAGTTCAGTGTCATCAGCTTGACAAATAATGGAGAACAAATGTATGTGGAAAACACAGAGCGGGGCTGGTGTTTACTGTAATCACCCTCATTTTGCTTACTTATTCAAAACATTATGTGATACACTGCCAGGATCATTACTGTTATGCAGCTGACCTCATGTCCTCCTTTTTAGGGGGTTAGATTCGCTCTTGTTTTGATTATTTTCAGACTCTGTGTTTGTCTTTCTCTTTTGTTCTAATTTACAGTTTGTTCTATCTCTGGAACATACACTAGATTTTTACAATATGTTTGAATCCTTTTTCTTTTTTACTTATCCAACTAATCTTATTACATTAGACACTACTAACTAAAACTATAGGACCACCTTTAGTTCTTTCAGGAGGAGCTTGACCCACAATGGTAGCATCTCTCAGTTGCTGAATGTGTGCTGTTGTTTCACACTGTATCTCACAGAGTGTACAGGCCATTAAAGTGCACTTAAGAGGACTTTAAAGGAAATGTGACACCCTATTAACTGGCTGGAAGAGCCAAAATATGGAAGCATTTCACCTGCTCTGCAACAAGGTGTAAAAACACACCAAAACTGCAACAGTGGCCCAAAGAAAACTTTACCAACATCATTACACAAAGCTGTGCTGTTTGCAGTCTGAGATGTGGACAAGAGGCATAGAATGGAGCTTTTACACCAAAGTCTGACCCTTACTGTCAAAAGATAATTGATATTTGTTGTAACAGGAAATGTTTTTCACTCCTCTCTTGTCCAGTTTGTAACTACTCAGGCTTCACCATCTTGTTCTTACAGTAGCTGACGGGAGTGAGGACAGGCATGTTCTTCTGCTGATGTAACACAGCTGCTGCTTCAAGGTTTGAAAAGATGTGTGTTTGAGCTTTTCCTCCGCATATCACAGTTGTGCTGAGCTGTTTTTTTTTTTTGCATATTTGTGGCCCTAGCTGTTTGATTGTCATTAATAAAAATGCTCACATTGCTGCAGATGACCAGATTCCTTTTTGTCGCTTCTTGTATCATTCTCTATAAATCCACATCTGGTGTATTATTACAAACATAACATTGAGTCTAACAGACACTCGTCACTGTCTTGTGGAGTGAACCATTTGCGTACCAATGTATGGTAAAAGTACATCATGTTTAGGCCAACTAATTAATTCAACATTGACCAATCATCAGGCACCGAAGATGAATGCCAAATGAATGACTTAAACATGAGAACCACTTTCTTCTTCTTCTGGTCTTTCTTTGTATGACAACCCTTTGAGTCTTTAAACATCAGAGTTATAATAGATACAGTCATGCTACTGGGGAATAGACTCTTAAAGATTAAGCTTGGCCTCATCTTATCTGGACAGCAATTGTGGGAGACGTGACCACTATAGAAGTTGCTTCAGTTTCTATGCAGCACCGGGGATGAATAGAGCTTCTTTTGTTAAGAACAGAGCTGGCTGGTGGTAAAGGGTATACGCAGCAGAGAAATCCTCTGAGAAATGACACGTTTGGGCATGTTGAGGCTAAGAGAAGCAGAGAGTGAGTTACTAATGGTACGGACAGATTTCGGGGGGAAAAGGATGACCAACCACTAAGAATCCATCCAGTTGCACAAACAGGACGGATTAAAGATTGAAAATCAAAAGCAAAGTTACACGATTTACAACTGGCAGGGTGAATCCACATGAGGGTACAACTGAAGATTTGAATGAATTCCTAAGTTTCACACCAAAGTTTCTTTATTTCCTTATTTCTTCTCCTTTAATCAGAGGTTGTGAACCATATGACAAAGTGGACACTGCTGCTGCTGACATTTGACTGTTGGACAAGAGTTTTAGCCAGTGTGACTGAGAGTTTGAGGTAGTCTCCTTAAAATCAAAAACAACTCAAACTCACTGAGATGACATATGAAATAACTGAAGGCACACACGTGTGTGTGTGTGTGTGTGAGTGTGTGTGTGTGTGTGTGTGTGTGTGTGTGTGTGGGAAGGGGGGGGGGGTATAGACGAGCAGAGAAGGGTGGGAATGAACAATCACACCTTCCAGCAGTTGGAGGATGTGCCAAAGTGGTCAGGAATGAGTGAGAATCAATTGGAGTTGCAACCCAGCAGAAATGAGTGGATGTGCCCGAGTGGCTCTTACAGACTTGTTCAGCACCACGGACAGCACCATTATCTCTCTCATAGACTGCACCGTCAAACAGAAGACATATGAAGTACATCTTGCTGGTTCATAATGGATTTGGACACAAATAAGAGGAAAAAATGTCACCTCTTCAACGGCAATGTATTGAGCCCACATCACCCCCCCCCCCCCCCCCCCCCCCCCCCAAAAAAAAATCCTCTAAAGGGCTGTTGCAGCTTATGGAGACCATTGTACACTTAAGATTGAACGGAAAAAAATTCACTGTTAGGTTTGTGATAACAATCCCATTTTAGCGCTCTGAGACAGGCCCCTCAGCTCCCTCACCCAGAAAGTAATGAGCCAATTGAATTGGTTAGATAGGAGTCACAAGGGGGACAAAAGGTTTAATTCTCTCCAATCTGTCACAATCTACAGACTGACATCACCTCTAAGCCTCACAGGAAAGAAAGACACCAAAGGAAAGAGGGAGTGATGGGCAAGAGGAAAATATATGGAGACGTGCTGAAGAGAAGAAAGCAGCAGAGAGAGGAGGACGAAACTATGTTAAGAGAGAGAGAGAGTGCTCAAGGCGGGAACAGCAGGAGTACATGTAGCAGATATAGGTTAGCACAGGGAAAGACCTTGGCCCAAAAAAAAAATGGAAGGAGTACCCATCATGGACGCGCACGACGGGGATGCGCCTACACCTGTGCTAAACTAACCAACCTTGACTGTGCAGCGTCTCAAAAAAAAAAAATCAGCCCGAGAGGAGGATGGAATCACTCAGTGGAAAAATAAATGACTTCATAACGACTAAACGTAGATATCGTGACTCAATGGGTGGGTATGCTCAGGATTTCTCGGAGCATTTCAGCTGCGCAGCCACACTCCGGTGAAACTCGCACCATTTTCACGGCGCCGAGCAGACAGTTCTTCTGAAAAACTACATGTATGTAAAGCGGGATCTGTACCCAGTGCAGGGCTGACCAAGGCAGCGATGTGCGCATACGATTGTTTAGACCCCCCCCCCTACTGTCACACACACTCACACGCGGAGTTTGGAGATGATAAACACAGAGCAGGGAACATGTGAGCGACTCGCGCACAAAATTGGGATGGAATTAGTGAAACAAAAACGAAAAGCTGCAGGTGACATTTGGCCTGACTGTGATATCTCAAAAGAAGATGTGTCTTTACGCTTACACGACACGCGAGGAACACGTTATGAATGCTGCGTTTTTTTTTTTTACAGCTGCTGTCATCACACAATAATAGACACGCATACATTTCAAATGACTGAGTCAGGTTAAAAAAGGCGTCATCGTCACAATTACAATTACAGCCAAGAAACACACAACTGTCTTATTTAAAAAAAAAGGGGGAGAAAAATACTCACCCTGCCACGAGAGTCGTGCGCACACGTCAGTAGCCAAGAAACCTCGCACCAGGGAGGCTTGGTGGATTTTGGTCTCTCTCTTTTATGTGTTTTCGCTTAAGCCCATTTACCCATCCTCCAAATCCCTTACTCTCTCTTTCACCCAATCTGTCCCAGGCACTGCGGTGGATTGGTTCAGCAAGCTACTTTGGCTACAAAAGAGACATAGCGGGAGCAGGAGGGAGAGAAGTGTTGGAGAGAGAGAGAGAGGGTGAGATAGTGAGTGAGATAGTGAGTGAGTGAGCGAGCGAGAGCGAGAGAGAGAGAGAGAGAGGGAGCGAGGGAGAGAGAGAGAGAGAGGAGCGGGTCGTGTTAAACTACTATTTCTCCTCCAATCGTTTATATTCTTTTTTTTGTGATTTGTTTCTGTTTTTCTTCATGATAGGCTGCTATACAGTAACGCTGTTGTATAATGTTAATATGTTCCAGTAAAACCAATAGAACAATACATTTTATTGTTTTTTCTGATTATTTTTTATTTCTTACCTTTGTAATTTTGTCTTATTATCAGTCATCAGACAACATTTCACTAACTTCTTCCAAGGTGCTAAAGTTTGACTGGGTATTTTGCCGTTTTCTTGCATTTTATTATATATTATTTTACTTACATTGTAAACTTTATTGGCTTACGACATGCTTTGGCAGTACTGTGCTTAATTATGATCATGTCAATAAAGCAACATTCAATTTCAATTCTATGCAAACTTCATACAAATCATCTTGCAGATTTACAGCATTTTGCGTCAAATATAAGTGGAAAACACAGTAGATCACCTGCTCTTTAGTAGATGTGGTTCATTCAAGACACTTTAATTTCACCTCACATAATGGCTATACTAGTTACACTGCACAAGTAACCTCTCTCTCCCTCTCTTCCTTCATCCCTTTCCTCATCTTCCGCTCCCCCCCCCCCCCCCCCATGTCTCCTGTGGTCCATGTCCCTTGGTCTATTTTTAGCTGGCTTGTGGAGGAATCCTATATTTTTAGTAACGATATCAATAGTCTACAGCACACTCTGACCTCAGGGCATGAGCGAGGGAGAGAGAGGGAGGTGGGGGTGAGTATGAGAGATTGAGGCGAGATAGAAAGAGAGCAGAGAGAGGAAGAGGAGGCAGCAGTGAAGAGGAGGGATGATATCATGTCAAAGTGACAGTGAATGATGGACTGCACACACAACTCCGGCCGCAGAGCGCTGGAGGTTCAGTTGCATGAAGAGAGATACTGTCAAGGTTGGAGTAAAGGCTGCGGTGAGGAGTTTAAGATCAGGCAGTCGACATCGGGTGTACATCAAATACACCGAGGAGGATTTATCTTTTCACAAAAGTGGCATTCCATGTTTGTTTTTGGTTTAAATACCTTATTTAAGAGTGAAAGTCCTTCACCACTGTTAGAAACACATTGCAGACTATAAAATAGTCCCATAAAAGATAACACCATTAATGTTGTCTTCACAGGAATGAATATAAATCTAAACATGAAAGTCACATTTCTTCACAAGATTAGTGAAATTTTTTTATAACTACAGCAATACAAAGAACGTCAAGCTGCGTTTTTAATCTAAAAAAGTAGGATGCAATGTTTTGAGAATTGTAAAATCAAAATGTGAGAAAATTCACACGTTCACTGCCTGAACACCATTATTAGATAATAAATAACTGTAAAACATATCATAATATTGATGCAGAGACCAGGACAAGATAAGACATGATATCGTATCAAAGGACAACCGCGGGGCTCAGGGGGTATATCAAAGAGATAACAGCAACAATAATGAATTCTGACAATACGATTGAAAGAAAATGACTTAAAACAATGCATTAAAGCACTGACAGATAAGACAAACAGAGAAGAAGTTGGATGAAGTGCAGATAGAGAGGGAGATGGGAAGTTGATGAGATTTTAATGTGAAGGTCAACTTGTTATAACTCAGATCTCCATGGGGATATTAGTCCCATCATGATGCTGGCGGGGTTGGAGGGGGGAGGCGGTGGGAGCGTGAGGCTGCTTCAGAAGAGGAGGAGGGAGAGAAAGTGAGATGCCTGAGAGGTGGTTTTGCTGGTTCGACAACTACAGTATCACAGTAAATAGAGGGGTCAGCATCTTCTCTGTGCGAGTGTGTAAGAGTGTATGTGTGTGCGTGCACATGCTTGAGATTGCACTTTTGAGTGTGAGTATGTGTGAAAGTGAGGAAGCGAGCGTGACAGAGAGGCGTGAGGAGGAGACAAAGCGAGAGGCTGTGCATGTTTGTTTCTCAGCAGCCTCGCACAAGATCACAGAATGAAAGACTTCTCGTTTCACGATTTTTTTTCAGTACGTTTATTTTGATGTTCTTTTTCCAGCAGAAAAAAACAGAAGTTAACTCAACTAACAGATAAATACATTATCTATTGTGTTATTATTGGTTGTTTTGTCTATCATATTGAAGTGTTGTGTGTTGTGACATTTGACCTCAACTCAAACTGAGCTAAGGCATCAAGATGCACTTAAAGCAAAACTGCAAGATGTTGCTCCTTTGGATGAGAGATGGTTATAATTATCATTATGCTGACATAGAACGTAAAAAAAAAGATATTTAAAGAAAACAGATTTCTGTGTGAAATAACCAGCTGGTTTGTGAGATAAGAGCACTGGAATGGGATTATTAAACTGTATGTTTGCAGCCACCTGCCTTGCTCAGATAGTGTTTAATGACAGCCCTGCTATCATTTTTCCATGTATTGAACAGTCCAAGTGAGGCTCACTTTTAATTACACCTAATCAATGCTGTGGGTACGCCATAACACAGCAAAAAGCTTTACGGTTTACGCCACAAAAATAATAAAGTACTTGTAACTGTATAAGCGTCCTGAAAACATTATTAAAAGTCATATTTTCTTAGACCGCATACACATAATTCAGTGTAGTTGTAGGATGAAATTAAGGAGCACAGATACTCTATATTGCAAAGCAGATAGGACCAAAGCTTGGTGAAGAATAACAGAGAAAACAATTATGTGAATAAAAAACGATGCAGGCCGAATTGTGGCAGTGATAATAGAGTTAGGCAGAGTGGGCATGAAATGGGGGGGGGGGGGGGGGGGGGGGGGGGGACAGCACTGCAGCCTGCATTAACTGTCAAATGGCTGCGTTGTTTCAGCATATCAGTGGGTCATCTGAGGTCACCGGTGTGACGTTAAACTCAGAGGTCTGACCGAGCTCTTCCACAGGATGCCAGTCTAAAATAACAAAAACAAGGCTACTGGCTCAGTTTGCATCGTAGTCAAAGTGTCAACACTTACACACAAATAGAGTGAGATAGATATTTAGAAAGACACAAGAGTGCTTCTGATGCTGAATTACTGTACTGTGTATAAACATAATATTTAACTGTAATAAACCTGCTAAGAAACATTTGTATTCATGTGTGTGAACTACAAATTGATTAACAAGTGACTTGTTCGGCCTGCTATGTGGCCTGTGTTGCTGTTTAAGAAAAAACCTGACTTGTAATTGTTTTGTAAAATTCTCACATTGCTAGACGACTTCAATCCAAGTAATGGGAAAAGTTTGAGATAAATTGGTTTTAAAGTTACACGTATAGGTTCTCGGAAAATCTATAGCTACATACATCTAGTGTGTCAGAGCAATTCATTCTAAAAACACTGCATGCATTTCTCAGGTTCATACTACAGTACTCTTTTATCAAGTTAAGGGTTGTCTTACAAAAAACTCTAAGATGGAAATCTACAGTATAATACTGGCTTTGTTTGCATTGCTGCAACATATTCTGTGACTATCAATATATAATACATACATGAAACAGAGTGCATGAATATAAAGGTGTCTTGGCATTTTCTTGTAAACGTCAGAATTTGGTTATGAGACCCGTCTTTAATACTCGCCGCTAGTTCTCATGTTCAAATTCTTTGTTATAAAACTACTATAATGTGGATGAACAGGGTAGTTTGGGTACACTTGGAGGGGTGGTTGGAGCAGGTCTGGAAGCCATTTTCAAACAGCCGTGAGTGGCGAGGGCGCAAACTCTGGGTTTTGGAAGGTGAAGCCCTGGAAGTCTTCCTGGTTGATGGCTGCTAGTATATCCGGGTCAGAGGGAGTGAGCGCTGACGGAGCTGCTGTGAAGAAATTGTCGAAGTTTTCTCCTTTTCTTCCACCCTGATGAAGAAGAGGAGAAGATTAGCCTGCGTGTTCACACATTTGTGATTAATACTGATTGTATACACATCATTATCTTCCTCCGGAAAAAACAACAACCCATAATTATAAAAAGACTCTACCTACGCATCTCTTTTTCTCACCCACACCCTCGTTTTCTCTCTAAGGAGCTCTGTACCACACCTACAGTAGGAAGAAAGCTGCTCGCGTCTCCGTTGCTGCTCCTTGACAGCCGCTCTGCTGGATGATATGAATATCATTTGGCTAATGGGCCTGGCCTCTGACCTCTGAGCATACTCAGCTCACTCAAAGCACACCTCACTCTTGGCCAGCGGGGCCAAAAATTGGCGTGTGGCGGGCTAATGATGACAGACAATTTACATATAGGAGGAGTATGCAGGACCCCAAGGTCAGGGGGTCCTGTCTGTTATGACTGGACTATCTGTTCCAGACCGCTCAAAGCCCATCTCTAGGAACTAGCAAAGGTGATGAAAGAGAGAAAAGAGAAGGGAATTGAGAAGAGGGGAAGAAATGGCCAACACAATGAGGACGGCTGAGCGAGAAAGCACGCAGGGAAACGAGGGAAAGCGTGGGAGTTTGAGAGAGAGGAGACAGATGGAAGAAAGTGACAGCTACAATTCCCTAAAAGTGTCCTCGGAGAGATAGAGAGAAAGAGGAAGGAAGAGAGGGGCAGGAGAGTGACATGAAAGAAAGAAACAAAGAAAGAAAGAAAGAATGAAAGAAAGAAGAGTCTGTAGAGTCTGTATATCTGTTCAACTGACAGTTCTGGGTTTGAAGGGCGCCTGGATCTCCAGTCTCTCCAGACGGTCCCAGTCAATCCAACGGAAGAACGGATGCTCCCTGATTTCTGTCTCTGCATCGTCTCCTCCACCTAGACGCTTGGCTGGGTGCTTCGTCAGGAGCTTGGGAAAGAGCGAAGGAGAGAAGGGAAAAAGTGGAAAAATAAAAATATTGTGGTGACCATGGGATTCAGATTAATCATACATGCTCTGCTTTTCTTAGTCAACAATGTACATGGTAAGCTTTCAATGTTATTAAAATGTATTTTAAATGTTCTATCAAGTAATTTAAATTGTGTGATTTACATATGCATGTATATTTAAAGTGGGGTATTCGCTTTCAAGCTGAGAGTGAAATGAGAAGATTAATACCACTTTAGCCTGTATGCTAAGTCTAAAGCTACAGCCAGCAGCCTGTTAGCTTAGCTTATCATAAACACAGGAAACACAGGGAAACAGCTAGCCTGGCTCGGTCCGAAGGTAACTCAATTTGCCTACAAGCGCATCTAAAGCTCACTTATTACCATGTTTTGTCTTCTTTGTTTAATCCGTACAAAAGCGTTAGTGTAAAAATGACTATTTGTGGTTTTAAGGGGGTTTATGTTTCTATTATTTCATGGCAACAAGTCTTCAGAAAGTCACTGCACCCGGCAAAGAAGTAGTCTGGCACAAAACCCCTCTGCAAAACCACCCATTTTCTGTATATATTAAACAAACAAGATTCAATGTGTTAATTAGTGAGCCTGTTTTACATTCAGACAGTCTGGCTAGCTCCCCCGCCCTGTTTCCAGTCTTTAAGCTAAGCTAAACTAATGGCTGCTGCAGGCTCAGTATCTTCTCATCTGACTCTCAGCAAGACGGAAAATGAGCACATTTCCTAAAATGTTGCACTATTACTTTAAGCAGTCAAAGAGGTGCATGGTTAACCTTTGCTGTATGTATTTAAATATATTTTAGAAATATAGGATTAAGTCATATTTTCAGAATTGCATTTGCAATTGTCTCAACTGTCTTTGTGCTAAAAGTTATACGAGTCAGAAGAATGTTGGCTTACTCCCTTGCAGATAGAAACCGCTTCACGAGTGAGACTTTTTGGGTATACCACACTCTGCTCCATGATGGACTGAAACAGCTCCTCCTCGTCAATACCATCAAATGGTGGCTGGAAGGAAAAGACAGAGCGAAAAGGAAAAAGAGCGTAACTGTGGGCAAATTGAAAGCAAATATATTGAAATCAAAGTTCTCTTGAAAGTCTTTTGAAGTGATTACAAAGGACAAGCACTGGAGGCTTAAGTGTCTGTGCACACGGCTCTATTGTTAGGATTAAGCCGAGTGTTACCTGTCCTGCCAGCATTTCATACAGCAGTACTCCATAGGACCACCAGTCTACTGCTTTATCATAGGGCTGATATGCCACAATCTGAAAAGGATGGAGAGAACAGGAGAGGAGATAAAAAAAAGGCAAGAATGGCAGTGTAGAGATAAGGAAGTAGAAAGAAGACGGGGAGAGTGAGAGAAAGCCCAGTTGTAGCAGTCGGCTGCTCGGATGATGTGCAGCTATCAGACACAGCCGGAAAGAAAAGCAGAGAGAGAGAGAGAGAGAGAGAGAGAGGAAAGTATGGCATTAGAGAGGGCAAATGTATGAATGAGCTCAGAAATAATCAACACATGACTTTGGATTTGTGTGTGTGAGGGGGGTGGGGTGGGGGGTGGGGGGTGGGGGGGGCGCCGCACGAGGGAACAATTCCCAGCCCCTGGGGAAATATATTGTATCTCTTCCAAAATGGCAGATGCAGGAGAATCAATGGGTGTTTACATAACAGAGTCAATACCCAGGGGTACCATAGCAAGGTTTACAATATCAAAGAGGTGCACAACAGTCACATCTTCTCTTTCTCTCTCTACTGGGCCTGTCTTCTACAAGTCCACAAACCAAGCAAGCTGGATATCTACCTCACTCACTCTCTGGATTGTGTTTGTTTGATTACTTAACAGAGAAATGCGCACACACACACACACACACACAAACAACATGTAAGGTAAACATTATACAGCATACAACTTTGATATTTAGCATTTAAAAAGGGTGTCAAGAAAAACCACCGCCGCTGTTCTCAGGCTGAAATCTGCATCAACATCATTGATGAAATCCTTTTGAGAGTAGTTTTCAGGGGTTTGTGTTACTCTCAAGGGAGTTAATCACCTTAAGTCAATTGCAGTAAGAGAAAGGAAAACTGGTAACACAAGGTCTCTGAAGGACAAGCATTATTTCTATGCAATGTCCTCACAGCACAAGCGCACGCCACTGCTAATTGAATCATGTGAAGTTAATTATTCAAAAATGCTGACAAGGTCAGAAAGGACGAAGGAGATGAGAGGAGCCGCAGCGAAGCAACTCGCCGTCTTGCGGCGATGCAAAACAGGTCAAGCAAACAAAGAGGGGAAGACAGGGGGGAAACCAGGGGAAATGACGGATCTAAGGAACAAATGAGGAGAGTTCAGGAGTTAGTCTGGACCACGATGCGAGAGCAGGGGGTCGGTGTACCTCAGGGGCGATGTAGTCAGGGGTGCCACAGAAGGTGCGCGTGGTGTCGCCCTCCAACATGCCCTCCCTGCACATCCCGAAGTCAGCTATCTTTATGTGGCCCTCGCTGTCGAGCAGCACATTATCCAGCTTTAGATCCCTGAGAAACAGGAAACAGATCACACAGGTATGAATCATTTTGACAGATAACATCTTTATAACAGTCATTAGCGACACACGACGTGATAAATCGGTATCTGTGTGCTGCACTGCAGAGCAGTGACAGTGCCAAACCAGGCCATGTTAAATGAGCAGCCCACTTCTCTACCTGTAGATGATGCCATTGCTGTGGAGGAAGAAGAGGCCGACCGCTATCTCCGCTGCATAAAACCTGGAGGCAGAGAGGAGGAGGAGGAGGGGACTCACTACTGGTTGCTTTATCTTTCAGAAAAATGGCCAAGGTTTTCAGCGAGGAGAGAGAGAGAAGGGAGCTCATGAGGGTGATGAAAGGGAAAGAAACCAAGTAGATGAAAGGCAGGCAGATGAAGAAAGAGAGCTGGAAATGAGCAACAGTAAGAATTACTTTTAGATGATTGATCAAAGATTATTGATTAGATGAGCAGCCAGGAGGAGGGAAAACGTAGATAAAAAAGATGAGATTAGTGGGAGGAGAAAGTCTGGGGAAAGAGAAGAGGGTCGGTACGTCAGTTGATTACTTTTTATGAGTCACCAGGTGTAATGAACAAAGCTAAGAGAGGAGTGTGTATGTAAAAGGAACAGAGGATAGAAGATAGGCAGGAAATGAGACGCTGTAGATGAAGACCGTGATTTAAGGTGAAAGAAAGGAGCTTTTTGACTACATACGCTGCGTGAGGCTCTTTGAACTTGCCGACTATCTGAATGTGAAACATCAGGTCTCCTCCGTTGACGTATTCCATCACATAATACAGACGGTCCTGCAAAAACAAAACACACACACACACACACACACACATGAATATGCACACTCTCCATACATAAGCACCTCTTGTCCAAATTAAAAAGCAATCTGTTAAAACCTCCTCCAGGACCAAGGACCTTATTAAAGAAAGCAAACTAATTATTTAATTAATTAATTGAAAATTTCGGGCAGCCTTTATTGAAACAACTCCAGGGAGGACTACACAGCCAAATGTCAGGCAGGGTTATGGACAATTTAATGTGGTTCATTTAGGACCCCGTATACCCTCCACACACACAGACCTACACACACCTCAGTCTGGAAGGCGCAGTAGAGAGACGTGAGGAAGTGAGGGCGAGAGGAGAGCGCCAGAACCCTCCTCTCCACCAGAGCGCTCTCTGTGTCCTCGTCCTGGAAGAGAACGTCTTTCTTCAACACTTTTACGGCGAACAGACGCTCGCTGCCTCGCTCCTCTGCCAGAAGCACCTGAACATAGACAGGGAGAGGAGAGAAAGTTACTGTAACAACAAAGCTATCCCAAGAATGTTCAAGCGGCTACTGTGCGCCCTCAACCTGCAGAAAAAAAGAGCCTTTTTTAATACATAATTCACTTTTTCAAAAATTCTTCCCGTAGTCTGTGCATCAAAGTTTTGAATGCATCTCTCATTCAAGCTTCACCTCTCTGGATAGAATCGTGCATGTACTGTAATGCTGCCAGTCCTGACATTTTTTTAGGTCATTGTGTTATGAGTGACATGGTGCTCTAGTTAAGAGAAAACTAGTTCAGCTGGTTTAATAAGAATGATGTGCTTTTGAGGCACATTTGCAATATTGTGTGCATTAAATAAAGTGTCGTGCTAAGCCAGGACTTGTATGAAGTGGCCAGTATTAAAAAATGAATATACTGGTAAAAAAAAAATGAAATAGCGCAAGAGAAAAAAAAAAGTGATCACATTATATAGACACGCGATTAAGCAAGTGCAGTACTGTGCACATTTATTCCTCTGAAGGAATGTTTAATTAAATCTGTTCTGTGCCTGAAGATTTCAAGCCATATTAATGTCATAAATGAAAAAGTGAAGCGGCTCTCGTGTTTTTATCAGACATTAAAAACACATTCAGCGACTATTTTCTCACGCTCTGAAAGCTAATGATGCTATAATTTTCTCGAAAGAGAGCCACATGACCCAGGTTTTACTGTGGTTCATGGGAAAGATATGGTCAGAATCACTGTGCCGACAACAACACGATTTCAAATTGTCTGGCCAGCCTGCAGCGCTGTGCTGTAGCGGTCACTGGCTAGTGGGGATAGAGGATCTGACTTTATAGTGGTGAAAAGTAGAGAAAATTACATGGTGTCATTTTCAGAAATCAATGTGACTACATGTCTACTTGTGTGTGTGTGTGTGTGTGTGTGTGTGTCTGTGTGTGCAGTGCCATTGATGAACTGCGAGTCTGAGAGAAATCCTCCCGTCCTCTGTGATCTCGTCTCCTGCTCTGCCCCGTGTTCTCAAACTAACTCCCATGAAAATAGGACTCATCACCCTCCACCATTACAAATGTTGCTAACACAATCATGTGACAATCAACTTCCTTTTGGTCATTTGGTCACTTTCCAAAGCACAGTAATCCTCCCCTCTTCCTCTATATCTTGGTCTGTCTCTGTCTCACTTCTCCTCACTCAGTAGCCCCGGGGTCTGTCTCTCCTTTCATGGGTCGCTTTTTCCTCACATCTTACGTAAGTTGAGTCTATTTCTCCTGTCCTCTGTAGACTCTCCTCTGACAGTTATGAAACAGTACAGGGGGGATTTCAGAGGAGGAGGAAGGACTCAAAACTCTGCTCTCTTCATTATGCCTCATCTACTGGGGAATTATAGAGAGAATGGAGAGCAGAGGCTCCCTTGAAATGAACACGTCCAGGAGGACTGTGTGGCATGTAGGAAGCCAGCCAGCCAGAGCTCACGACTGCTGACAACACAAAAGAAGCCACGGGTTAAATGACTCATTTGGCAGTAGTAGGAGAGACAATGAGCACGTAAGTAAGAAAGGGCTTTTTCTTCAAAGAAATTCTGCTCAGGAGCTGCTGTATGAAATGCCACTTGAAGGTCAAGTCCATCAATAGAAGGACTTATTTTTTCCAGTGACAATCTTTGTTGCTTTCAGCATGAACAGCCTCTTTGACTGTACTTACAGCTGTTGGATCAGTACGCAGAGAAGATGACATTTGCTGTGTTTACCTTGCCAAAGCTGCCTTTGCCCAGCACCATGAGGAAGTTGAAGTCGAGGATGCCCACTTTGACTTTGGCAGGGCCGGGGGTGTGGATTGGCGGGCAGGATGGTAAAGGGGTCGGGGACAGAGCCGCAGGGAACGGTTCAGACAGCGCGACAGGTAGCGCTTGAGGCAGAGATGGTGTTGTGCCGTCTGGCTGAGGCTCCTGGAGAATCGAAGTGGGAAGGTTGAGAGATGAATGGTTGGAAGCAGTCCAGCACAGACACACACAGAAACACACCACACACAAAAAAACCTGACAAACAAACCAAACTCCTTCCTGCCCCTAGTTTGAGATTATAGTCAGGCAGAACAATCCTGCACCCTGGTGGAGACAGAGTGTAACAAGGAGGGAGTGGAACATATCTAATCTATTATCTAATTAGTTAGCTACAACACCAGGCATAAATCTTCCTCGCTTTTTTTCTCAGATATAATAGGCAGGGCCAGTTCAAGATCATGACCCAGTGTGAGCAGTGGCAGCTGTTGTTTATTAGATGTAGGTAATTATAAGCTGATAAAGGCCAAGGCTTTGGGATAAATGGTCATTAGCAAGGTAAAAACTAATCCCACTCAGGTGAATACACGTATACATATCCCCCTTGTGGATTTTTGGTCAGCATGAGTACCGACTGACGGCTTCTTCGAAGTACATTTCCTACCTCCAGGTCTGGGTCTGGCACGGGGATGTTGTAGTACTCTCCCTCGTCTTGGGCCAGCAGTTTGAACCAGCCGCTGATAGGACGCCTGAAGATCTCACTCACTCCGAACGACAGCGCTCCCATGAAATCGTTCCTAGACGTGCGGTCCCAGTCCCACACCTCCACAGACAGACGCCTGTCCCACTGGTGACCGCGCACTGAGCTGGAGAGACGAACACAAAAACTCAAAGAGTTAGCTCACTGTGTAAGCAAAACAAAAACGCACAAAGGCAATTATGTTTTTCATTTTTTTTAACTTTTCGAATTTTTCCAGATTTCAAAGGCAATTTCCAAATATCTTAATTCTACTGAATATCAGAAAAAGAATAGTAAATAATGGGATATTAACACGGGTGATGTAAAATAAGCTGCAAATACAGTACTAAGGGAACATCAACCATCTAATCTTTGTCTTTCAGGGTCCTTATTTGTGACTCAGTAATTCCAAGTTCGAGGACATTTTATTTTACCTAAAGCACATTTTGCCCCAGAACTGAGTACATTTTCCACTTTGGATTAAAGTTCACAAGGACTCACAAGGTGAAACTCTCATTCCAGATGGGATTGAGTGTTGAGCGGATGGTCTTGGTCTTCTGTTTGCTGTGGCTCTTTGGGTCCGGAATCAATTTCAGTTTGACGTACGGGTCTGACAGGCCGTTTGGATCCATGGGCATCAGGTTACGAGCCTCCCGCACTGAAGAGAAAGAAGAATAATAGAAAGCGCAGAGAGAGAAATTCTCCATTACCTGTGTAATCCTCCTATTTGTTTTAGCACCCATGTTCCAGCTGGTCCTCTAACCTGTGACAAAGACATCCTCCGTCTCTCCTCTGATGGTCAGGTGGATCCTCCCTCTTTTCTCGGTGTGGTCTTGGCCACAGAGACTGGGAACACTGGTCTCACACCGTCGATGGACGTTCATGTCACAACCTAGAGTTAAAAAGAGACACATACACAAGTTTCAACAGGCACATGTTTAGGTGACAAAAAAGGTAATTAGATAAATAGCAAGTTAAAAAAAATATTAAATGTATCACACTGAACTGCCAAATAAACACAAAATGCAAATATATATATGCAGTATATATTTTTTCTATACACACATGTCTTGTTTCTGTTACCTTAGGATATTGCTTTGACTGCATTGACACTTATTCGCTTTTTAGTCAAGAGCTAGATCAGAGTAATACAACTGTCATGTCTTACCTGTAATTATAAGTCTCCAGCCAGCAACTGCTTAGCTTAGCATAAAGACTGGAAAAAGGGGATGAGCGCTAGCCTGACTCTGTCTTAAGGTAACAACATTTGTAACTCTAAAGCGGCTCACTAATTAACACGTTATATGTCATTTTGTTTAGTGGGTACAAAACTAATAGTTCATTTTACAGGGGGTTATGTTTGACTATTTCTTAGCCAGGCACAGTCACTTCCTGCAGTCTCCGCTGGTGGCCAATCTCTCTAATTCTCTGCAAAAAAAGTGCATTTCCCAAAATACCCCAAACATAAACTTAACAAAGTCAAAGTTATTTCCCCAGTAGAGAGGAAAGTCCCAATAATGTGCGTGTGTAAACTGATTCTTATCTTACACACAGAGATTTATAACACTGTTTTGTGTAAAGAAACTCACAGCCACATTTCATGCCCTGGTGTATGAGTCCGTACAGCAGCGAGCCACAGTGGTCGCAGAAGGTAGGACTGGAGTAAGTCTGGACCTTAAACAAGTGTTGAGTCTTCAGGTCCTGAAACACAACAGAAAGAAACCTGCATTGAAAACACACACTCACACACACACACACAGCGTGACCATGGAGGAAACTGTGAACACACACACACACACATTTACACACATAAATGCATGAGTATGATTAGTGGAGAGATGTTGAGTGGGGTATTCATGGACAAACCAATTAGATTTCTCCACTGGGAGAGGACATATAAATGAGAGTGCATCTAGGCAAGGCTGTGTGTGTGTGTGTGTGTGTGTGTATATATATATATATACACTGCGCAGAGAGGGATGAATCATTTTTATCTCTCCACAGCTCATCAGACTCCACCACCACCACACACCACCTTCTCCAAAAATGTTTTCCCTCTGAGCCGCTATTTAAAAACACCGTCACCCTGTTTCTCCTCAGTGTGTGTTCCTGTCACTCTCTTTTCCTTTTTTTTTATTTCACCCAGTCACACACACGCTCTTGACCTGATTTCTGAGGCAGTTTATATAGCTGGCATAAAGAAAAAAACATGGAGACAAATCTCCCTGAAATCCTCAAAATACCACAGAAAGGAAGACTGAGCAGTCAGTCGCTCTCTCCCTTCTCTAATTCTCTCTCTCTTATCAGCCCCTCCACCCCTCCACCTGCATCTCCTCCACTCTCTATCTCCAACTCGCTGCATCTCTAGCCTTGTAGGATGACTTGACATGAGCGCAGACGTCACAGTTGGGACACGGCTGCCTGATGTGAAGGATGCATGGATTGACAGATGAGTCACGCACACGTGTTCCTGGCACAGAGCAGATGGCTAATATGACGATGACGGGCTAAACCTTGACTAAAACGGAAAGCAAGAAAGTAAAAGGAAAGTGAAAGTAATAGCACATCTGCTCACATCTGGTTTGGGGCCCGCCACAGAGCCAGGACAAGTGAAGGTCACAAACTCGTGACATCTTTTGTGAACCACGAAACTGCAAACTGGAGGAAACACAGAGAATAATATCCTCAAAAATAAAATCGGTCACACTGGGAACATCGTGTGAGAAGATTATATACTGCAGAAAAAGGCAATAACACTGGGTTTATCTTTACCTTGACATTGGAATCCCTGTTTGCCGATGCCCCTGAGTGAAAAAGGCACATGGATTAAGACACAAATACAATCTTCTCTACACTTCTGTAAAGTAAAATATTTAGCTGTTTCCCAGCCAGCGGAGTGTAGATTACACTGCCAAGACAGAGATAGTGCTGCTGCATTATTCTGTTCCAACAGATATGCAGGCACAAGTTGAGGCTCATCAAAAAACAAACAACACTGTGTTAGAGGCCAGCGACTTGATAAACAAAGCCATTGTGTGTGAAGTTTGGGTGTCTTCCTTCTCCAAGCTACACTGCTGACCAGGTCAAGTGGTGTCAATCATTGTCACACATACACACACACGGATACACAAACACAATTCTCCTGTTTCCAGAACTGCTGTGTTGGCTAGTTTCCAGTGTCTCCTTAGAGCTTTAATTGAATAATTAAAGCCATTGATTGACTAAAGTGTCCACTCAGCAGCTTGCCTGCTGTGAATCAAATTTTGATTAGAAAGGCAGACGAACAAGACACCGCCGAGAGCTTCTCCACAATCATGCTGGAGAGGCCCAGGGGTTCATAGGAAACTGACCATAATCACTGATCTAAAATCAGTTCACCATCTGCCTGGGTAATAATTAAAGATGGGGTTTCAGAGGGTAATCTGATCCTTGATCAGCATTCAACAGAAGTCTCTGTCTGCAGCAGTCTCAGTGTATAAGGCCAGTTCTGCTTTTTGACCAGCAGAGAGCATTAGAGGTCCAAAGATAGATGTGGAGAGGATCGTCAGTGTTGCTTGCTGGCCAGATATCACAGGAAATTGACTGCATTTTAAGTTTAATGATGCATTGAAAAACATTTGCAATTAAATAAAGAGTTGGCATTAAAACGTTAGAGAAACCCTGTAAAACATTCCTGACGACTTCAAGGGGGGGGTGGACCATGTCTATGCAATAGGCATGCTGAAATGTCACAGTAGTTTGAATAGAACAGATCTATCATTACTGTTATTAGTAACACCAGTGCTTCTACGAAAACCAGTCAAAACATCTGCTGTAAAAAAGGCCTGTTGGATCTGTCCTTTGATGAGTTTGATTTATGACCATTGAGAACAGCAGGTCAGTGCCTCCAAACACACACTGAACTGTGACACCACTTTTTCCTTTTTAGACAATTAGTTGATAACTAAATGAGCGATACAATGGTATAACCCATACCCTTCTAGAGCCTGACTTAATATACCACATATTTACATTTCAAAACTGAAACTATCGTTTCTAAGTCTTTAATTAATCTATCAATAGCCCCCAGGGGCTACGACACCCAGGTTGAGAGCTGCTGCGCTGACATCCTCTGTGAAGGGAACGATTTTTCACCCTGAACTAAGTGCTGCTACTGCGGCCAAGACAGTAGCAGTTGGAGAAATGTCCTGAAAGCTACCCAGAGGCTGCTGGCATATGCACCGCCCTGCATCCTACATGCACCACCACCATATGTCCAAACACACACGCACGCACTCACGCACGCACGCACGCGCACACACACACACACCCACAATATTTTTTCCTTCACATATAAGCTGTAAATCGTTTAAGATTGGCAAAAGACACAATGATCCCTGTCCTGTGAAAACCTTGTATCTCGAAAACATCAACTTTTCATGAACAAAACAGCACTTTTTTGAGCACAGCTTTGCGACGCTGCATTTTTTTTCTTCTCATTTTATATTTTTGTCATGATTTTTCCCATCGTTATCAAATGGTTCACAAAGGTTAAGAAATTAGAGACTTTTCTAAACTCATAAAGAGCACTAAATCCTTCAGTTTATTTAAAAAATACAAAAAAACACCACATTTGGAGGTACATGGTTTTTACTGGACTGTGATGAGTGTAAACTCCAACAGTTTAGAAAATAGTTACTGTATATCTAGCATCTCCTGGAGCAACTACAACAACAAAATACTACTTATTTATAAACGCATTAAAAATGTATTATTTTCAAATTAGTTCTGTTGCTACCCAAGTCCATTTTATTGCTTAATAAAAATGTGCACTTTAAGAGTACTTTGGAGCATTTTTGAATGCAGGACTTTCTAATGCTTTCTGATAAGTCATTTTTGACATCGTGGTATTCTAAATGCGCACTCCACCAATTACATTCATGATAGTTCAGTTTACTCGTTTCTAGGCCTACTACTCAACCAGTGAAAACAGTTCCATAATGTCTTTTGTGGCTCTGGAGGAGCTTTACAAGGTCAGAATATCTAAATTTTGACCAATTCTTGTTTTGATCTTTGAGTCGCCCATCTTTATAGGAGTGGTACACTAAAGAGTTCCCCTTTAAGATCTAAATGATATCTCCTACACCGCTGCCTGAGTGTGTTTGTGCATGCTTGCTTGTACTCTTTCAGCAAGCATACCGGCAAAAATGTCATAATGGAAATCTGTCTTGTGTGTATATGTGTGTCTGCATGTGTGTAATGAAGCCCCTTAAGTAACTGCTGTACTGTGTGGGCTGCAGTGTGGAGGTGAGGATGTGTGATCAGATCAGGTCAGTGTGGTAGGCTGTTTCTCCAGCAGGCAGCTGGATCTGGTTTAAGAGAGAAGGAGTGCAGATAAAGTCAGATGGAGTAGTGGGATGCCTGAGAAGGCGGCTTATGAACTGCCGGGTTGGTTTCTGTGTAAACGTGCAGCTGTGTGCGTGTGCGTGCGTGTGCGTGTGTGTTACCAGATGAAGTCGGTGCAGTGGCTGCAGAAGGTGGGCTGTTTGAAGAAGCGGGCTGTGAACTGGTGGTCTTTCACCTCAACAATCCTCTTGTGTTTGAGCGCTCCCCTCCTCTGGAACACAGGCACCCTGGCCGGAGGCGAGAGGGGCGAGGGCAGCGGGGAGGCACCGGGGGAGGTTCCTGATGTTGGGGAGGCCAGTGTCAACAGGGAGAGGGACGGGGGAGGGGAGACCGGGATGGACATGATGCCTGAAGGATACAGTAGAAAGAGGAGAAAGGGAGGGATAGGGGGAATGGATGAGTGTCAGTAAGGAGGGTATAGAGTTGTACAGGCGAAAGACCTTGAGCATGGGGGAGGGAGGGGAGGAAGCAAGGACAGGGAGGAGGAGCAGGAGGAGGGGGGATGGAAAGTGTAATGGGTCATGGTAGCAACAGGAGTTGTAATAATGGCACATGGGACGTACGATGCAGCGAAGGAGTGACGCGATGGAGAGAAAGATCGAGAATGGACCGGAAGTGCGGAAGGAGACGGTGGGAGTACAGGGAAAGTGACAGGAGCGAGAGTGATAGAGAAAAGAGTGGTGTAATGAAGAACATGGAGGTTAATTCACATACGGAGACAGAACTCTCCTAAGAGACTCTTGAGACGCTAAACGATTAGTGCAACTCACTGAGTGTCCCACATACTGCCTGTCCATTCTACCTACATCTCCCTCCCGCTGTACCCCTTATATCTCCATCCCCCTGCCAGCTATTACTACACCCAACCCACCCCCTGGTCGTTATGTTAACTGTGCCTCCTGTTGCCATGTCAACAACACCCCAACCACATGCTCCAATATTAGAGCCGGTATCTCCACTTCCTGCCTGCCCTTATTAGCAATCAGTCCAATTCCAGGAGTAAAGTTTGGACCTGAATAATACGTATAGGTCTACAGGGATCGAGATGCACTGGAAAAAGTGCAAAATGGCAAATCTGAGCTGGAGAGATTGTGGCGCAAGAGTTGCACACTCCTAAATGATAAATGAAACCCCAACAGAGATTTAATGAATAAATAAATAAGCCGATAGCAACAGAAAAACATGCTAGAAAAAAATGTGATGAAATGGTGGTGTCTCCGCAAAGAAGCATAAGCTAATCAATCAAAAGGGTGAAGGAGAATGGCGAGAAAGATGTCACACTGCTCAGAAATTAGTAAATGAATGTCAAGAAGAAAGATATATTCCAAAAATGTGTGCAGACCCATACAGCGAAAAACACAAAGACGCAATACCTGAATTTGTGGTGATTTTGGAGGGAAGGCTTGACTAAAGGACAGATTTTTTCTCTTGCTCCCCCCTTTCTTCTCCTTGTTTGGCTCACTTCAAAAGAACGGCTAAGGTGTCACACCTGTAGCTGGTTACCTCAACAACAAAAAAAGAGAAAGTCGGGGAGAAAAGATCAAGATAAGTAGTGCTGTGGCAAGTCGAAAAAGAATCAGCCAAAATTTTAAAAGAAGAAAAGACCTATTACAACTGAAAGCGAAAGCAACAAGCGTTTCAAGAGATTTAAGCTTTCGAGGAACCAAAGATAGAAGAGTGAAGTGGTATATATCCGTTAACCCACAGGCAGGATGAGGAGGAGGACGAAATAGAGAGGTGGTATTCTCTTTCCAAGATTGATTCTGTTTTTACTAAGAAGAGGACGAGAGATGTAGCAAGAGAAAGAGACAGAGGAAGTAGTAGAGAGAGACAGAGAGAGAGAGAGAGAGAGAGAGAGAGAGAGAGAGAGAGGGAAAGAGAGAGAGAGAGAGAGAGAGAGAGAGAGAGAGATTGGAACAGGCAGCGATTAATTTTGAAATCTGGGTTACTTCTCTCAGGAGAGGGTGAGGGAGGTACAGGAAGGAGGGCGGATGAGACAGAAGCTGCCATTTTGCCACCACCATTACAGTATGGACAAGCAAGCGCCAACTGTCTCTCACTTCCTCTAGTGCCAGACGGAGGGAGGAAAGGACGGGGAGAGAGAGAGAGTATCCAGTCTGGAAGAAAAGAGAAGAGAGCTTCAGAGGGGGGAGAGTAAATTAAAAGGCTAGTTAAGCACAGCTGAAACAGGGAGTAAATGGTTAAAAGTTTGCAGCAGATCCAGATGAATGAAGGATCAACAGGACTGCAAGATAAACAACCCTGCTAATCTTTTCTGTTACAGCGCAGTTATAAGTATATTCACTAAATCTGAAATTTGTTCTGAGATCAAAAGTGAGATCAGAGTGTTGACGTGATAACACTGCTCCACTGTGCACTGAAACCAGGTCAGCTAAGCCTGATGGGAAGAGTAGTTTCCAAGAGGGAAGACCTGTTTGTCCATTGATTGCTCTCACATTGTCAAGGACACACACGCATACACAAAGACACACAGAAACTTGTTTTGTATCGACATTTGTGTTGTATTACCAGCAGCTGGTTAGCTTAGCTTAGCATAAAGACTGGAAGCAGGGGGAAACAGCCTGGCACTGTCTGAATGTCAAACAACGCCAACCAGCACCTCTAAAGCTCACAGATCAACATGTGATACGCTATTTGTTTAATCCTTACAGAAATCAAGTGTACAAACAACAGTTTGCTGTTTTTTTCTTTTAGGGGGGGGGGGGGATTGTGTGCCAGACTTAATCTTGGCCAGGACCAGTTGCCAGGCAACCACCAGAGACCTGGACTACTACAACGTGCTAATTAGTGAGTTTTAGGAGTGCTAGTAGGTAGATTCTTTTATTTTCTTTACCTTTGCACGGAGCCTGGATAGCTATTCGGAACATTTATGCTAAGCTAACCAGCTACTGGCTCCAGCTTCATATTTACCGTACAGACACGAGGATGTTATCAATCTTCTCATCTAACTCTCAGCGAGAAAGCGACTAAGTGTATTTCCCAAAATGTCAAACTATCCCTTTAACCCTAAAACTCAATGACTTCCCTTTGGGTAGTCGAGTCCCTATAACGTCTGTCTGAACAGATTTCTGTCCCTGCAATGTAATACACACACACACAATTAATCACACTCCATGTGTGCACGTGATCTATGGACAATCTTGGGAGAAGAGAGCAGCAGGCGGGAGCAGGGAAGCAGGCAGGCAGGGGACGAAGGGGTGGATTGTAGTGGGACGGAGAGACTGAGAGAGGGAGCGAAGGGTTGAAGGTCTAATTAATGGAAATGTAGGTTATTAGTCTCCTGATGAGGACACTGGCAGAGAATTAATTAACAATTATAATTAGCAAGATTGTTAGAGAGCAAAATGGTGTCAGCCAGCAAGATAAGAGTGAGCTAGCGTGCAAAAGTCTGTGGGTGTTGGACGCTGTCATTATTACTGTATGTGTTGAAAAAAACCAACCTGTGTGAACATGCCCTATCAGACAATGAAATATGTCATTTCAGCATTAGTCATGCTGAACTGATTGGAAATGATAGGGGGCTTTCCTTCACACAGACCTTCCTCTATGGAACCGCCATTTATGTCTTCATTTTCAGGCCCATAAGACTCCCCCCTCTCTTCATCATTCTTATCTTAGATGAGTCATGTTCTTGTTCTGTTGTCACAAATAAATGAGGAAGATGTCCTCACATAGTGCGAGAGAGAAAAGGGGGCACAGAAATATGAGCTTGTCGACCGTGCACTCCTCAGTAATCAGTGCATTGAAAAACAAAGCACATAAACGGCTCACAATGTCCCCCCCTCCATGCGGTGTGATGAGTAAGCACTTGTGAATCTTAAGTGTGTATCAGTGTGCGTTTGCATGCCTATCGGAGCATGCTTTACAGTGTTTGATCCTGGGCCATAAAAGCGAGCTGGCGTGCGATATACGTTAAGGCTGTAAACTAAAAAGACGTACACACAGCGGCAGAATGAAAAAACACAGATTTGGCCTGCATGATTAAGAGCAGAAAGAAAATGATACAGAACACGGATAGAAGGGAAGATAAAATTAAATATATGAGATGACAACAGAAAAAGGGAAGAATGAGTATAGATCAATGAAGAATGACAGAAGAATCTGTCTCTCCACCTTTACAATAATCACTATTATATGACAGGACTGGAAGCTGTTGCTACCATTTCTGATAATGAACACTTTCCTTATCAGCCCCCCTGTCTTATTCTTGTTTAGACTACAGATGGCCATCTTATTATTTCTGACCATGGCTTAATGAAACAGAAAATCCTCCTTCGATGGAATCTTTTTTGGGGGAGCATTTAGCACTTCACCAATTACACGCATCCATTATCGTCTAACGAACGCTCACTCGCATCAAGCACCGGCTTCAACCTGGCTGGCTCGCCGGCTTTCTTTCTCCTCCAATGAAATTAAGGTAAATTGACTTGCCTAACTGTTGTTTGTGGAATCAGGCGAGAAGTGGTGTCTGAGGTAATCATATCTGCCTGTTAAAATTGTCTCTTCCGAACCAATTGGCTCTGTTTGCTTGTATTGGTTTTCTGTTGGGGTGAGCTTCTATTTGCTTTTTTTAATGAAGAGTGGTCTGCTGTGTTTCTGGAAGAGAGCAACAAACCTCCACGCCAGTCAGATGAGACTTTTGGCAGGCGACAAGGGCTTTCAACATGGCCTACAAACTCTCAGTACTGAAGCAAATAAGCCTGCTCTCCATATTTACTTTACTGCTGAACAACAAATACTGCAAAATTAGAAAAACCTACAGACGAATGAGGGATAATTGTGGACATCAAATCAAATCTATCGGATTATGTCACGTGTTTTGGTTTGTGGATTGCTCAGGAGGAACATCCAAACATTTACGAGAGTGGTATGAAGGCTGAGAATCTATTTATACATTACACCAGTTTAATGTCAGGTATAATGTTTATGCCTCATCAGTTAATAACCTACTGCAAACTTTCCCATTTTCTTTAGTGCCACTCTGTTTTAGTATGTTGCTCTGGCATACTGCCTGCCTTTCATCATGGTTTTAAACCATGTAAAGTCTGCTGTTTGATGAATAGCCTGGCACATTGTGTAAAAGGATCTTATTCAGAAATGTTGTTGGTCTGTTATGAGGGGAACATTTCAACCTGTAATAACTGACCAAACGTGGCACGTGCACAAAGTACAAGTCATCTGTAGTTGTTCACGTTTCTGTAGTTGTTCACGTTGTATAACAAAAATGGTACAGGGGGTATTGCCTAATTTCATTTAGTTGCCTATTTAGACATCCAACAGTAACAGATGAACATGAACATTATCATTAATGTAGCGTTGTGTTTCTGACAACATGATGAATTTAAGTCCAATATTGACTTCCCTTTTATCTCTGTTTTTGTCTCCACTAACTCCTGAGGCAAATATCTTGCTCTATAATTGCTAAATGTTCCACTATGCTTACCAGCTAGTTGCTAAATGTTTTGGTGTGTTGTTGATGCTGAACAAGTAGCGTACAGAGAGTCTTTTCCACAGAAAACAGCTGCCAGCTGCAACAGAAAACAAGGTTTTTAGAGCGTTGAGGGTGAAACAACAGTTAAGTTGCAGGCCATAAAACTCAAAGAGGCTGAAAGGCTCTGAAACGCTCCATAGAGCTGAAGGGAACTGCAGTCAGGTATTAATTCTCTGGGTTCAAGTTCACGTGATCCGTTTCTAAAATAAAAAATATTGATTACGATATTAATATTTCATGGTTTTGTATATTTTCTTTTCTCTATTTACATAACAGAGTTGGGTTTTATTTGTCCACTATGTTTTCTTTACCTAGAGAAATTAATGATTTGTGCTTGGCCGATCCTGTCTCTACCAAGGTCGAGGCTTTGAGAATGAGTTTGGGACCGTGGCCAAGCCGATAGATCATCAACTAACATGAGGAAAGCGGGCATGTGAGCTGCAAAGTATTGCTATTCACAGTATGTGTAAAATACTAACAAGAACTCAAAGCCTCAACTGTAGGCTGCAAAACCTTTCTTACTTCTGCAGGGAGGAAGAGAAGGTTGTGAACAAAATGTTCTCGGGGGGAAGGATGAAAGCAGGAGGGCAGGAGATTCAGGGTAAGAGGGGCGATTGGATAATGATGCGAGCGGAGAACAAGGTAAAGTCTGAGGATATCTTAATATTCATCCCAGTTTTCTAGGATGAATTCCCTTTGGGTAGGTGGCATTACACACACACACACACACACACACACACACACACACACACAGGCAAACAAGGATGTAATATGAATAATTATGCTTCAAACATATTGGCCGCAGCATGCAGCATACGCTCTATCTTAAGGACTGCTCGCAAACAAAGCTATTAATTCTTTCCACTTAACATTCTGACAATAGTTGAATATTACATATACATATATATGCATTTACATAAAAAATGGTATTTAAATTACTGTACAAACATACTCTGTGTTTATTACCATTACAACTAATCAATCAGCCACAGATTGTTACAACTGCTCCTCTAACTGCCTGCTATGAATGAAAAAAAAAGCATGCTAACATGCAAACAGACACACATGCGACAGAAACAAAAGACACGTTTGTGCACTTATTCTCACATAAACACACAGACAAGACAAACAGTGTGGTATAAGCTGTGGGTCCAGTTAGCTAATTTGTTCCTCGTCATGGTCCAGTGTGGCTCATGTGAAACTGGCGGAAGAGAGAGATTGGCTGTGAAGCTGGGGGAAAAATACATGAGATGAAAGGGTGCATGTTTTTTTATTATTTTTTTTTCAACTTCAGAGATCAAGCCGATGGGTTGTAGAACCCTGCGGCGCTGCACGCATGATGAAAGGGAAACAGCGCTCCCCTTCCACATGTACTGTACGTGTGTGAGTACAGTGTGTGCAGATATACATTGATGTCGATTTAGGAATTCAATACTAAAAACTCACATGTAACATATGTAAGAAAGACGACAGATTCAGCAAACGCGTAGTGAAAGAAACAATAGAGAATGATCAATAAAATGCAGTTGAAAGGGAAGGACAGACTGATTTAAAGAGATAACCAGAGATAGAATAGAGCGGAGAATAAATGAAATGACAGAACCAGTCAGGGGAATCAGAATTGAAAGAAAATCAAAACAGAGAGACGAAGAGGAACTTGTTATTGGCAGAATACTGAGAGAGATGGAGGATGAGAGGTGCAGGAGCGCAAGGGCCACTGCACTGCATAGCGAGAGACGGCGCCGGTGTTGCTGGAGAGAGAGAGACAGAATGAGAAACAAAAGCAGGAAGAGAGTGAGAGAAATTGTTAAGCCCTGCACCACAGACATGCGTTACAAATCCCCAGGGACCCGGTGGAAGATCAGTACGGGATCAATCTGCTGCACCAGGACGCAGCACAGTCCTTCCATTAATTTCCCACACGCAGTTCATAAGTCACTGTACTGTGTGTGTGTGTGTGTGTGTGTGTGTGTGTGACCATGAAGAAGTGACTGAGGACGAGGTGCTGTAGGAGGGAGGAGAAGGGAGATGAAAGGGGAAAGAATGGAGCAGGTGGGGAGTTGAACAGAGATAGATAGCTGTGTTGGCCGCAGTTATTTATCAACTGACCAATCTAGATCATGCATATTTTACAACGTCAACATAAAAGCAGAGCTGAGCAGCATTCACTAAATATAATGTATATTTAATCAAATAGAAATTGTATTCCTGTATTTTATTTGCATAAAAAAGCTCAAAAGCAAATCAATCACTGCTGGCATCTAACTGTGCCCGGCTCGAAGATACATGACAGAACACAATGTGAGTGATACAAATCCCACATGGCAGATCAAGGATCAGTTTATCCCCTCTACTCTCCCATCATAGCCATTAGAGAGAAAAGCATAACACTGACCTCAGATCAGTGTTTGGGGAGACCATGATCCAACTGCCTGTAACTCAATCTTATTAGAGCGTTAAGTAATTACTGCATGTACACACAGAGGCCTCACAATGCAATTAGCCATTAGCCCATCACACTGACAAAGCATGGCTAATTAGAAGATCGCAGGCGCACAGGAAGCAGAACAAAACATATTTAATATCCCCATCAACACTCTTGCACAATATCATGTGTCAGGTACTGTTTAGATGTTTTGTCATGCTAGGTCGCGCAGTGTAAAAAACCAAGTCGTATTTGTGAATACATTTCAAAATAGCTTTGAGAACCAGATAAGAGATTTTCAAGGACGATGAAACTATTTCAAATTCAGTATCACTTATCTTTCTGTGTTTTCCCCTCTATTTGACCCCAAAACAACCACAACAAAACAAAAAAATAAAGCCTAAAGGCTATCAATGCAAATATCATTCAACACAGGTCTATAGATGTCTTCGGGAGAAGCTGCATTAGGGTCAGGTCTGTTTAAAATTCTGTTCTGATCAGCAGAAACCTCTGTTTGTTGTAGAAGAAACAGAGCTGGTCAGGTGGCTCTGACTCGGCCGCTGTTGACTGACGTTGAGAGTTGAGGCAGAGTGTTAGGTATGTTGCTCTCTTTGAGGGTGAAAGAAGTGGATTATGTTAGGTCAGCTCCGGCCAGATCAAAGCAAAAGTCTGACAAGAACCGAGAAACTTCTGAGAAATATATGCAAGCAGGCATGCGCACGCACACACACACACACACACACACACACACACACACACACACACACAAATGCTGCACACACACACACACTTTGGCAGAGGACTGCCTGTCAGAATGCCAAAGAAACTACTCTTTGAGCTCTCCATAAATTTACTTTGAAGGAGTTCTGACTGGCTAATAGCTTGTATGGAAAATACTGTCACAAGAGAAAACACACACACACACACACACACACACGCACACACACACACACACACACGCCCGCATGCCACAATCTTAAAGCCCCTTATTTATAATCACAATCGTGACAAAAGAATTGGAAGGAAACACAGCACCACTGGCATTAATTAAAGAGAATCATATTTTATGAAGCAATTCTCAGGAAGTAAGTGCAGCACTGACCCTCCAGCCCCACCCCAGACAGACAATGTCAAATAAACTAACACATTTAAATTAGGGCATAGACCAGACCAGTCTGGGCTAGGAGCAACATCACCCTACTAGCAACCCGCCTTAGCAACCCGTAAGTAGGCCCATAGTGTTGGCGAGGTTACTAGAGCAGAACTGGGCCTTGTACAATGCTGAAAACACACACACTGGTTTCTGTGGGTATATGTGCCCTGTCACTGTGGTAAGGTAAGCTTTTCATGGTGCAACATGCAGACCCTAGACCTGGTGAGTACAACGTGTGGCACTCCTGTGTTTCCGTGATATAATTCATGGCCGATTCAGCCAATGAAGACCCTGTTTGAATTCTGGAGCACCACACGTATTGCTTCCCAGGTAACGGGCCAATAGAGGGAGGGGATGAGCTTGAGGCTGCACCAGGATCTCTTACAAACTCAGAAACTAGACTGGCCTGGAGCACACTGCACTAGGCTGGACTGGACTGTTCAATACATACAATTTGACCAATGTGACAAATCAAAGCAGATAAGGACAACAAGGTAAATCAAAAGAGGAGCAAGTCAGCAAAGTAAAACAAATTGAACCTGACTACTCTAAACAGGAATTGATGGATCAGAACAGGCAGGACAGTGCGAAGCAGAGTGCAAGACTATATCGCAAACTGAAGAAACAGACAGCTCAAAACAGGCAGAACAGTGAATGTACTTAACTTCCTCCGCTAACCAAATCTGTGAACCAAATTTTACACAAAAGACTACGTTTTCAAGAAATTAGAGTAGTTTCAGTGTGTGTGGCCCGGCGAGCATTGTGTTGTGAAGCCACACGTGTGCCTGTGTGGGATGATCGGACTACTTGAGGAGGTGCTTTAGATTGCAGCTTAGTGAGGGCTAGAGGAAGATGAGGATCATTGGCTGAGTGATGTACGCATTGTGTGTTAAATATGCATGCACAGCAAAGTGTGAGTGGATGAGTTTTTCAGAAATAGCAGGAGGGGGAAAAAACAGAGGGAGAGTGAAGGAGAGTATTACAGAATCATGCTGCAGTGGGCTTTTTCAAATGATTAGTGCTCATGCAATACAAATACGGTAAATGTACCCTCTCAACATAAAACACACATTCAATACTAGAAATACACGAGCAAAGACACAGCTGTGTCCCCCGACTGGTTTGAGGCTATCAGTGATATGGAGCTTTTGGGATTACATGCGGGGCATCACAAACTGATGATTTACAGATTAGGTGATCAACATGATATGAACACTTTATCATAGCCACCTCAAGCCAAACCAGTCCAGTCTAGATCAGCATAGACAGCAGACACTTCACCACCATGCTGCCCCTCAGCACTCTTCCAACGTGAGCTTTTGAATGTTTCCCCATACACTGGTTAAGGTCGGGACTGAGCAGAGAGGAGCATAGCAGATTTTGACCAGTGCTTTGGAGAAAGTGAAGGACATTATGCTATATTACCCAGCAGGCACCAGGTGGTGGCGGTGCGGAGGACACCATGGCAACGCCATGAAAATGCCATGGCAACACCATAGCAACTGTGGCCTCATTTGCTCGCTGGTGGTGTGGTACAGCCCAGACTTGCTACAGTGGCATGGTCGTCAGATACACACTTCAGTCACATAAGTAATAGTAACATTGTTCATTAATTATTTCATCAATCAATTAATTGATCATCATCATCAACAATCAGTCAAAAGGAGCAAGAACACAGTATCTACTGGTCTCTGTTTTTTGCTAAGTGAGAGACAGACGGAGGAATGAGCGGATTCAAAAAGAAAGTGATCAAAGGAAAACAGCAAAAAGGTCAATGGGCGGGTTAATTAACAAAGTGGTGTGATCACCATATGATAGAACTTTAAAAGAGGAGAGGTGGAGAATGCTTGTTAATGAAAACCAGAACGAGCTACAGAAAGCAAAAGAGACAGCAGACTGTGTGAGAGAAACATACCGATGTGTAAAAGCAGCGAGTGTGAAAAAGTAATGTTAGGTAGTACGAGAGGAGTGACAGACTGATAGCTATAGTAGATACAGATGAATAGAGAGTTTAGACTTTTACTTGTCTTTTTTGTCACAGGCACTAATGTCTTCACAGTCATATAGGAGGAATCGAAATTCAAAAATGATTTCAGTGTCTAGAATCGCTACAAAGCTAAAACATTTAAAACTATTTCATCTAACACTTCCTCCAAATATACCAAACTTAACTAATATATATATATACCTGTATGTATATATATGTATATATTTATTTGTACATATATATTTCTTTATAGATAAATGATATAATTCAAATGATAATTGAATACAATAAAATATCTCAGTTAAATCACAGTATAACATGGTACATTCTCAAAAACATAGTATATTTTAATATATTCTTTTTTCTTAGCATAAAATAAAATAAATAAAACAAAAATAAGCCAGAGGGTTTTTAAGAGTCACTTCTGTTCATGCAGTCACAGACTTAAGTATTAGCGCCTCAATAGAAATCAATAATGCTCAATGACATACCAGGTTAAGCCCTGTTGATTGGTTAAAAATAACTGTGTTCAAGTACACAGGAAGCAGTCAAACTGTTGCGGTGGTTTCCACTGTTGGGGTGCAGAGTAGAGCGAGCTTACTACCGAACTGAAAGGTGGCTGCCCTGGGTCCTAAGCATTTGCTACAATTGAACTACACAACCCTCCCACCACAAATCTCTTTGATTTCATTCAGCTAAACATGCAATGACTCTGGGGCTTTCCAAAGGATGGGAAACGGCAAAAGCATTTCTCTAAAAACAAAGTTTTTAGATGTTGTTTTTCAAAAATATTGCCCCACGCAGACTTAGAAAAAAAGCAATCCATGTGCAGATAAAAGGTACAGTCTGCCCTCATTGAAAGGCAAAGGAGAAAAAGGGGAATTGAGAAGGTCAACTAACCCTTCGATCTGTGACGACATGCACAAACACAACGCACAGTCCCTCACATAGCAGGTCAACACCCCAACCCCCAACCCCCCTCCTTCTAGCCATTATCAACAGCATCCAAAAAGCTACAAAGTCTAAAAGTAGGTGTTTTTTTGCTACATCATGTCAAAGCTACATTCAACTACAATAGAAGAAGAGCTTGGCTGTGGCTGGTCTTAGTGTGAGAAATGAGGTGGATATGTTGAAAATGGAGTGTATGCATTGCAATGTTGGCAACATTGGCACAGTTTACACAGTAGATGGCTTTTGGCACAGCTCACAGAAGGTCCAATGCTACAGTTCACTACTCTCCCTTGAACACATAGCATTTTGTATTCATATTGGTCAGCCAGAGCCAGGTGCTGTGGACTTTAACTCATTTATTACAATCACATCTGACCAAATTAGATTAAACCAATCCCCCGAAAAGGAAAATCAGTGAAGATGTGAAACATCTGACTCTTGCTGAAACAAATGATCTAGAGGAAAAACAATTACAATGTCTCAGATGCAAACAGATGTGCCATTGCATCGCTGTCACATTGAAGGTGGGAATATTGCTCAAAGTCAAACAGTCATCTGATGATCTTGATTACAGGACATATTACTGACTGCATTCAGTCAAGTCTCAGCTATTGTATATGCACCTCAAATCAGAACTTTAAACATTCACAGTATATCGTTCAGTCTTATTTGCCGAAAGGAAATAGTCAAAGCACAAGATCATTACCTCACTCATCTGTGGTACTTTGTTATTTGAACCTTAGTAACAGTGAATTTTATTGTCCATAATAGCAACATGAGTTAACATCAAGTGAATAGTTTTCCACACATCAGCAAATTATACTACCTGTAAATTGTGCGGTTACAACTGTGGCACGGATGTCTGAAAAATACAATGAATGTTGTGCTTCATATAATCCATCATCTACAAACTCTGCCAAGGTACAATATAGAAGTGAAATACAGTAATATCCTAAGAGAGCGTTTACAATGCACTGCACTTGGTTTCAATAATTCCTCTGAATAAATCCTGACTGGCCACTTTTATAAAAATAATAAAGTTCATAGCTGCACACCCTTTGCTCTGTATCATGTAGCTACAGTTATGAAACTTACCACAAGCCTCTTGTACAATTTTCTCCAAAGCGTACTTGAATATTATGCAGCCATCTAGTGCCAATTACAGATATTGCACCATTCATCCCCTTGATCCACTAACATGATGGTGAATTATGCGTTGTTCACATGTGGAAAGAAAAGACGGTTCTTTATCTATGAAAACAAATTACTTGGAAATCAATCTAGCTTTAAAGCTGTTGAGTGGAAATTTGGCACTGCTATTGGATCATTCCCACTTCCAACACTAGCCACATCCAGCCTCCTCTTTATTAAAACACTAACACAGTGAGAGAAATATATTGATAGAATAAAAAAGAGGGCATGGGGAGAAAAGTCTGAGTAAGAAAGAAAAGAAGAGACAGACAAAAAAAAAATCTGCTACATGTCTTTTTTTGTTGTTATTGTTATTTCTCTTTTTAAAGTTCAGTTTGTTGTTCAAATACTTTGATACTCAACTGTGTTCGAGCTCTGGCTGGAACAGAGGTGACATGACAAGC
The DNA here is from genome assembly GCF_910591455.1 of Pholis gunnellus. Lineage (NCBI taxonomy): Eukaryota > Metazoa > Chordata > Actinopteri > Perciformes > Pholidae > Pholis > Pholis gunnellus. Next base: position 17,523,484 of record NC_136534.1, on the reverse strand, counting down.
TCCAACAGGGAGAAGGAGAAGGAGGTTCCTGTTCAATCTGATTGGTTAAAAGGGTTTCTAGTAAAACATGACATCACGTAGATGGTCCTGGGGTAGAGCTAGATGGGTCTGATGGTGTCAAAGGAGGTCAAAGGGCTAATAATTAGCACTGTCCTCACTGCCCAGTGAAAGGTGATCAGGCAGACAGAGTGCATGAGAGAGCTGACTGCATTGCTTTTCATATCAACTGATTTACAAAAGGGAAGAAGAGGGGGCAGTCTCTCCAAGACCAAGAAGCAGTCCACCAATCCAGTTCAAAAGCCAACAGCCAATGAGGACAGGCAGCCAGAGTCTATTGACTAAACACTGGCATCTTTTGGGAGAGGGTGGGTCTCTCCACATCCCACCGAGGTGTGTTCTCAAAGCCAGAGGGAGGGAGACGTTTTGAGCACATAGCTGTGTGTGTGTGTACGTGGGTGTGTTCGTGCATGTGTGTGTTTGTGTGTACAAATATGACATCATTACTCACAAGCTGGAGACTACTCTTATCCATAGTTGTGACTCGGGGAGGGGAGGAGAACCGAAGATGACATCACAAAGCTCAATTCTGAGCGGAGAAAAAGTTCAGGAGCTGCCGCCCCCAGTGATGCAGTATCGCCTTCACTTTCGTCATCATGGGAACCATCCAAACGGATGTAGCTCACCCTGGTGTGGCGTCTCACTGTCGCCCTCACGAGAACGCTTACAATGGAGCGGGTGGCGGTGGAGTTGCTCTCACACAGAGTACTGCTAGCAGTAGAACTACTGTCCATACTAGTTCCCGCAGTAATGGTCGCTAATTGATTACCTATGTTTACCAAGGCAGCAATATCTCTGGTGTCATTCCTGGCTCCAGCTGCCATGGCACCACGGTTCTCAATAGCAGTGGTGCTTGCTCCCACGTCTCCCTCTCTCCTCTCCCCCTGTCATACCTCGCTCTCCAGGCTGGAGAAGTGGGCCGACCCTCGACGAGAGCACAGGCTCTTGGCTTTGAGTGGCAGGTGTGGGGAGTAGAACCTCCGTGGCTGTGGCACCGAGCGCAGTCTCTGATACTGGAGTTTGGCACTGGCCGAAGCCTGTGCCTGGCCCTGGCCTACCATTCCTACCCCTGCTGGTGGTGAGACAGAGGATGAGGAGGGCGGAGGCGGGATGGGCATCGGTAGGGAAGTGGGAGACATGGACGGCTGGGGTGGCGACGGTGAGGGCTGAGGTGGATGCTCTGTGGGCTGTGTGCTGAGGCTGAGGTTAGATTGGCTGCCTGATTTGGCCTGACTGGGATCTGGTTTCGGGGGCAGAGGCTTGGGGCGAGAGCCACCGCTGAAGCTGTGGCAGTGGGGGATCAGCTCTTCCTGGCTATGGGAAAGCGCCGTGGCTCCTCTCTTGGAGTGGGAGGTGTGCGAGCGGCTGTGGGGATGTGGGTAAGGATGGGGTTGGGGGTAAAGGCTGCAGGAACACATGGTGGCCCGTCCTGCTTCTTCCCCTCTGTTTCTAGCTCGTCCCTTGCTCTTCCCTCCTCCACTTTTCCACTTTTTCTCTCCCTTCACAGGGATCTTGTCCATAGACCAGTACCTCCGAGGTGGGGGGAAGGCTGCGGGGGGTGGCGGCCACTGTGAGCCGAGCCCTCCACTCCCTCCCCCTGAGCCCCAACCTACTCCTGGTCCTGAACCCCAGAAATCAGCACCAATCCATCCCTCAGCCCGAGTTCCTAGTAAGGAATCATCCCGACTGTTGATACTGCCCCCTTTCTCTCTCGATGGGTAGGTGCCAAAGAACCAGCCTCCTCCCCCTATACCCCCTATCCCCGTGCTGCTTCCCCCTGCACCTCCTTCCCAGTATCTTTCAAAACGACCAAACTCCCCAGACGAGCCCTCATCTGAATAACTGTCCTCTGCCCTGGCCCTGTCCCTCTCCGACTCAGACACTGCCCCCCTACCTGCTCTCCTTCCCCTATCCCCCACCCGCTCCCGTCCTCTCTCCCTTTCCTCCTCTTCCTCATCCTCATCATCATCACCATCGTCATCCTCAGAGTCCCACTCGGGGAAGGAAGGCCCTTCTCTTGTCTGTGCTTTCTCTTTTTCATAATGCATTAACAAAGGACGCCGCTCTCCGACTCTCCCACTGTCATCTATCCCACCACTTCTTCTCCGCTTGGAGGATGGAAGGAGTGGGTGAAGGGATGTTGGAGGAGTATTAGAATCATCACCTCTTCCATTCACCCAAAATTTCACAGATGCAGGAAGTTTGTTGAGGTTAGGGTAACGCTTATTGGGGATACGATGTCTAGAATGAGGGCGTGAGGATTTGGGACGCCTCTCCCTGCTTCTGCTGCTGTCCTCCTGTTCCCTGTCATTGCCTTCATCTCCTTCTCTCCTTCCTCTCTCCCTCTCTCCTTCCCATGAATCCCGTCCCTTCTCCCCAAATGTGCTCCGATACTGCGCAGAGAAAGAGTAGTCTTGTATTCCTCCTTCCCTCTCTCCTTCTACCTCCCCTTCCCTCTCTGGCTCTACATCTCCCTCTTCTGGCTCAGAGCGTCTTCCCCCAATTGATTTCTTCCTTTTCTTTGTCTTAAGCTCCTTTTTCTTCTTCTTTTTTACCTTTCGCCGCTTCCTTTCTCTCTCTCGCTCTCTTTCCCTTTCTTCCCTCTTTTTCCTCTTTTTGTTCTTTTTCTTCTTCTTCTTCTCTTTCTCCTTCTCTTTTCTCCTCTTCTTTTCCCTTTTTTCCCTCTCAGCATCTCCACCAACTCCACTCCTCTCTCTCTCACTCCAGCTTGCCCACCACTCTTGGAGCTGAGACAGTTGGCTTCCCCCTCTCTCCCTCTCTCGTTCCCTTTCTCTGTCACCCCAGGATGAGCGTGGTTTCCTGGGGGGTATGGGTGGCGGCAGGCGTCCATGGCTGAAGGAACGAGGCCGAATGATTGAGCGTTCCCTCTCTCTCCCCCTGCCAAGGAGGAGGCTTGACTCTTCCGTCAGCTCCTCATCATCATCATCATCCTCTCCATCAATTCCTCCAGTCCTGTCCCGTGTGCTCCTAGAGGAGCTGTAAGAGTAGGTGGGAGAGGTGGAGCGCGAAGATGAGGCAGATGAGGACGAAGATGTGGATGAGGTGGTCGACGAAGACGAGGAGGACGTATAGTGCAAAGATGCAGAGGGCGAAGGAGGGGTGTAAGAGGGGCTGAGGGGTACTGGCACAGGAAGTGAGAGCGGGGGAGAGAGGGGGCGTGCCCTCCTCCCTCCTCCCTCTCTCACTCCATCTCGTGCTCCTCCCCTCTGCCCCAGTGGCAGAATGTTCTCATACAGTGGCCCTCCAGGCTCTTTGGGCTTCTTGGGCCTACGCTTCCTCCAGAAGGATGAGGGGAGAGGGGGAGAGGGGTGTGGCAGCGGGGGTGTAGGGGGCAGAGGGGCCTGACTCTTAGGCTGCAATCTCGGAGTGCCTAGAGGTTTAACGGCCCCTTTCCCCTGACCTCCGCTGCCACCTCCCACCACCCTCTTCCCCACCCCGTGGTCCATGCCCTTCTCTGAATAGAAGGCCACACTGGCTGGAGGGGGTTGGGGGTGGCCCCTGGGCATAGTCTTGGGGGTCTGGGACCCTGCCTGCTGCTCCATGCAGGGCCCCAGTCCCTCAGGGTCAATGGGACCATAGTATCTCTTATAGCCGTCAAGTCCCCCACCCCCTCCAGCAGTTGAAGCCCAGTTTGGTGGGACTTTCTGAGCAAAGGGTCCCATGTCAGTGATGGCCCCCCTTACAGCCATTGGGTTGGTGGCTGTAGCAGATTTGGGCAGCCTCCAGCGATCCACCACAGCCAGTCTGCGGTCTGGCCGGGGCAGGAAGCTGGAGCAAGGGAGGGGTGCACCAGCAATGGGGGTGTTGGGACCCAGTGCTGTCCCAGAATGCACCATGGTGGGAGGTGAGCCCGGCAGAGATGTTTTGTAGACGGGCTGCGGTTGCTGCTGTTGCGGTGGTTGCTGCTGTTGCGCCATGGCAATGACTGGATTGGTCATAGATGTTGAGACAACATGTGGCTGGGACGGAACTGTGACCATTGCTGTGTGATGATGAGTGGGCAAAGATTTAGCTCCACCTGGTGCTGTTTCATCCTCAAAGCTACAGCAGCTATACATGCCCTGAGAAAAAGAGAGCACAAATCAAGACCGCAGTGTCAGAGACAGAGTTTATTAGCAAAGTAAATAAAAAATAATATAAACTGCATTTCCTGAAATAAAAAATGTAATTAATAAAATGTAAATGCAGGAATATATTGGCAAATAAATGTAAAACATAGATGCAACAGACTGCAGGTGTCATGCCCCACATGTACAAAAGGCATTGTATTACTGTATGTACATGAGAGAGAGCGACAGAGAAAGAGGAGAGAGGAAAATATTAAAACAGAAACCTAAGTAGATTCAGTTTTCAAAAGAATGAAAAGATTGCTGTTTTTCAGATAAACATCCAATCCTATTTATAGTACAGTTGTGCATTGTTTGGTTAATGGAATTGCATACATAAATGCATAAATTACAACCATAGTGGTGAAAAACGACAAATTATTATCAGTGAAGCTACAATAATCACATGCACATGGTGTGGGCTGCTTCTGTCAAGGTCACTGTCAAAGGAAGAGGATATCCAGGGTGTGAGCAGAATTGAATTTCAATTAATCTCCCGAATTGACTGAGTGGAATTGAATTGACCCTGGACCTCACACTTTCTAACACTCACACTCAGTAACAGATAAGAGCACACACAGGCATGAACACACATGTTGTCTAACAGTGTTTGCACAACATTTCCATTCCCACCATGTTGTCCTGTTATAGAGTAGCATAGTTTTAGAGCACTATATTGTAGAAACACCCGGTTGTTAACGCAAAAAAAAAGGGTTGGATCGGTTAAAAGTTAAACATTAGCAGCGGATATACAACTTTACTAAAACACTTAACAGAATGTCGGCAAATCTTTAAAAAAAATGTGTGTCCTGAAAAAACACTCTAGACATGCACACACACACACACACACACACACACACACACACACACACACACACAAAAAAAACACTTACCCTGCTGATTGCCAAGAGAAAGTCCAATTTGCCAGAACTGGTGGCCATGCAGTGGCGAAGCTTCCAGTAGACCAAATGTTCCCAGGCAAACACCAGCAAACTGAGGCCCATAGCCACCAGCAGCATGTAGAAGACCCCAGCCATGTTGTCAATATCCAGTTTACTGCTCATCACCTCAATTTTGTCATTATGGCAGATACCTGATAGCCAGAGGCGCTCCAGCATCTCAATCTCATCTGGAAAGGGGGTGTGGGGGTGTGGGGGGGGGGGGGGGGGGGGGGGGGGGGGGTGTGGGGGGTATGAGGAAGAGAAGCAGGAAAAGGGAAATGGTTGAGTTTAAAAGGCAGTAAAAGTAGAGGATGAAAGAAGAGAGACAATGAGGAGAGAGTAGAAGAGGATCGAAATGCACAATCAAAATATAAAGTAAAGTAAGACAGTACAAGACAAGACAAGACACGTAGGGGATAAGAGAAGAGAGAGGGGATCATGTTAGATACAAGAAGAATTATGGCTGGGGGGGATCAAGGGGTTATTTCAAGGTTGTAGAGAGAGACAGAAAGACAGATAGGGACAGGGGCAATAGATAGTGACAGGGGCCACACAGGGAGACAGAAAGGCTAATAATAAGCACTAAAGTACAGGTCTACGGTATTGCTTGCTGTTTGCCCATTATCCAATGTGACTTCTCAAGGTCAGAGGTCAGTACACAAAAAGCAGCACTGTGTCCAAAGTAACAAAGAGGAAGGAGCCTGAGACAGAGAGAGAGAGTCCGAAACAATAAAGTAGCACTGAGAAGTAAAATGGCACAGACAACCTAATCTCAACGTTGTAACCCAGAGTAAATGAGGAGAGGAGAAAGGGAGACCAGGAGCCACAGTGAGATGGTTGGATAGGTTGAACAAGCATGGAAGAGAGGGAGAGGGGTAATGAGAGAGTTGGGAAGAATGTCTCACAAAAAGAGAGAGGGCACGGCATTCTCTCTCTGTCCACGAACGCATCAGGGGAAATGAGACAGACAGAGACACAGAGAGGGTTAGAGGGAGCTGGAACAAGGGAAGCAGAGATGGAGGACGAGAGGCTGAGATTGTGTCATTATGACAAACAGCGGGAACACTCCTCAGTTTGGAGAGGATGAGTGGAGAGAAAGTGGCAAAAATTTGACGAGAAAGAGAGAGAGAGAGAGAGAGAGAGAGAGAGAGAGACGATGAGAAGGGACAGAGACAGAGGCAGAGGGAGAAGATCATAATCATTTAATTGTGCTGGAGGGATGGTCAGAATCTCCATCAAGGTGGTAAGCTCTGGGGGATTCAAGATTCCACTCTGTTAAACTACCAGGAACCAGCCAAGACCACTTTACACACCACTCTGCCTTTTCATGTATGATCTCACTGGCCTACCAAATCCGAGCTGCCCTGTTAAACCTGTGATTGGCTGCGCGGGCTGCTGGTGTAACCATAGTAATGGACAGCCAGAAGATGCAGGGTATGATTCATGATGGACTTAAAGAGCCGTATTCTCCAAAAGAACTCATAATGACATAATAATAATGTTTCACGAAGACCAATAGAAGAGGAGCAGCACTGCAATAATCTGGTCTGCATGTTGCATTTGATTGCATATGACAGTGCCTGAACTATTTTTGAGTAAAACTGCTAAAGCAAGGTTTAAAAGCTGACAAGTCGAGCATCCACTCGCAACACTACACCGCTCTGCGAAAACTCAAGCTTTAGCTTTTCATTTGTGCCATCATTAGCCGTGCTTGCGTAGCGTAGATGAAGCCGACCTAGTCATCTGTGTGATCTGGCTAATGTGTCTCCTGTAGAACATCATTAGCCAATCAGCCGTGGCCTCCAGCTACAGCAACAGATGGACACAGTGCTACTGCAGCCCACTGGCAGACTCAGGTAACAACTCCCTGTCTCACATTCATTCATACACACACACATTCCAAGACACAAAGGTCTGTTTTTAAGTCCGGAGCATTGCCCCATTGAAGAGGATTTAACGGTGCCATTGACCTTCAGTAGCAGCTGTGTGTCCAAACAGGAGTCTGATGTGAAAACAGCAAGTGTCTTAGTGAAGGGTACAGATAAACAGGTACTCTCATGTCTGTCCTCCACTTCACAAGACCCAGTCGAATCCTTTCTCTAAGCTCTAAGTCTCATCTCCTGGCTTTCCTGCCATTTGACTTCCAGTGATTCATCTTGTGGTTCTTCGTCTCCCTCTTTCACAATCTGACTCTTTCTCACCGTGCCGGTTTCTTCCCTCCCTTAGGCCTTTGTGATGGCAGTTGTCTCTACCTCTCAGTTGCAGCCAGCTCAGTCCTGCCAAATCTGACAGGTGTGTCAAATCCACACTCCACCTCTGTCGTTTCTGGCAGGTCAGGTCAGGTAGAGCTGGCGCACTGCAAACACAGAGCTGGCATCTACCACAAAGACATTATTTAATAAAGGAAACTGTATTTGTGTGCCTGTGTGTGTATGCTAATGTGAAAGTGCCTGCATGCATGCTTGCATCTTTGCCAGATATGGCATGATGCCAGACATGTCCAGAGATGCTGAGCTCAACAGTTGTTGAGCAGTAAACCATGACCCGTATAATCCCGTGCTTTCATCATAACATGACAAACCTCTCGGCATTCATTGCAAGATTTCTGAAAAACAACAACACCCTTCCAGCCAAGAACTGCAAACCCATATTCTCAGTATTTCTAAATATCTACTCACTGAATAATATATTCTAGGAATCAAAATCCTGACATCATGCAAAAAAATAGAAGTGGATCTGATAAGAAGGAAAAGGCAAATCTTGCCACTCAGCAGTTTTGCCTTTATCACGATGCAAGTGGTAGTGCGATCAATGGTCCTCCTCTAAAGCCGTGGTATGAATCACCAGAGGTAATACACTCACACAATACACTCACAGCGTTGACAAAGCAGTAGCGGACTCTTCTCTAGTGCCCCTCTAATGCAGTTGTAAAATGATATGATTCAACATGGCATGGTACATAATGATGCAACACTGTGAGATGATTTAGCTCGGCTGAAGGTGTGATGCCGAGTCCTTGAGCCGCAGGGCGAATGTTGAGACGCAGCCTTTGAGGGCACGCTGAATGTGAGCCCCCCCCTCCCTCTATATCGAAACAAACTAATCCTCTTCCTTAGTAATCCACTCCAATAATGCCTGCCTACAACTTGAACCCTCAGCATCCAACGCCAGCCTGTAACTAGATCCATCCAGCGTACACAGCTGATTTTAAGGGCTTTTGCTACACAGAACAGAAGCAAGGACAAGGGAATGTGCCACGAATTAAAAGAAACAACAGACATAGCATGTCAAGGCTGTCTGGGTTTTCTTGCACACACACAAACACACACACACACACACACACACACACACACACACACACACACACACACACACACACACACACAACCCTGTCCAGGTCCAACTATTCAGCTCCAGACGCCGTTCTTATTTAATAGATCTTGGCACCAAATTGGCATTGTCAGTGTGTAAGCAGCTGAAGTGTCCGTGTGCCAGAAACAGCTAAAGGGCTTTGTCCGCCACGCCATACGCAAAGCTGATTTAAAACACAAGTAAAAGCCAAACAAGCAGCATCCGATTGAGACAATAAATGCGTGTGGCGGACTGTGTAAAATGATAATCAAGCATTAGTGTACTGACAACTATTGCTAAAAACAGATTCTGTCTGTCAAAAACAAGCAACCGCCCTTGCGTGAATTAATCCTAGACACTAGTGTATACAGCAGACAAACAGCTTATTAATCATGCTCCCATATTTTTTAATAATCAATTATCTGATCTATTTTATATATCTTTTTGCTTCAGTGCACTCATTCCATGTTCAGGGTATTTTCAGGTGTTTCTCTTGGGTTATGTTTTTTCTCACTTCCTGAGTCAGGATCAGCTAATCTGTAATGAGTGTAAATCTGTCACCACACAAGTTGTGATCATCTCTTCTTGCAACATTGACTCACACACGTAAATCCCAGTTTTTTTTTTCTCCATTTATAAGCCCAAGCGGGAAGAAGGGAAAGAGAGTGAAAGTCTGATAGATTGAGAGGAGGGAAAACGGGGGACAGGCACATGCACTTTCTCCAACAGAATCAAGTAATGTCTGCAATGTCTGCAACCAACAAATAATATTCCTCTTGCTCCCACCTCCCCTTTTATTACCTCTCCTTTCTAGTAGCCAATAAAGATACCTACAAACCTCTTAACCATCACCATCAGCCCCCTCATACACTCCATTATTCCCTCACAATTGAAACACCTTACAGCCATCGCTCTCTCCACACCTTGTACTCCCCCCCCCCATCCACTTCACAACATGCTCTCATTCATCTACCCCCTGTGTCCTCCATCCACCCCCCACCCTTGTGCTACTCTGTCGCTCGTTACTCTGCGCTGTCATTTTACCCATAACCTTCCCTTTGCCCCTCCATTGTTCTAATTATTTTCCTCTCTTCCCTCCCCTCCCCTAGGTTCTCACCATCTCCCACCAGCTGCAGAAGGGCCAAGTCAAGAGGACGTTTCCAGCGTGAGTTTTTGTGCAGGGCGATACCGTAGCCTGTGGTGGCAAAAACCTTCCCCGAGCCTATGGTCATCACCTTAGAAAAAGGACAATGTGGAGATATAAAAAAAATAAAAATGACCAAGAAACAAATATACATGACTCTAGTATGTAAGCAAAAGTGCCTGCATGAGTTAGTACTCACCTTACAACCTTCGTCCTTCCTGGCCATATAGTTCAATACTGCAGCATCATAAATAAAAGCATCCAGTTTCCTGTAAAGGGATCAAGGGAGAATTCATTCATCATTTAATGGGAGTGAGGGAGCGGAGGGATGGAGAGACAGGCAGGGGACGGGGTATAAAGGTGGATCTCTGCGATGTACCTGGGAAGAGAGTTAGGGTGCAAAAATATACTGCAGACAGGTGCACAGAATGATAGAGAGGGCATGAAAAGTTAAATCATAACAAGAAAAAGGGAGGATGGGTGGAATAGTAAAGCAGGCTTGGTGAAAAGAGTGAAAACACAAGGAGAATAAAATAAGGCAGAGATCAGGGAAAGATGTGTGAGTAAGAGGGAGCGGGAAGGTGGTGGTTGGGGAGGCGGAGGGGAGGAAGATGGGGATTTATACGGTGCGAAGAGCACAGTGACAGGGAGAGAGAGAGAGGGGGGAAAGATTTACACACTTCAGGGGGAAAAGACATGGGAAAGAGCCAGAGAGTGATGAGGATTATAAAGTTTAAATACAGACACACGGAGAAAGCACACTGGGAGGGGAAAGAATGGACCGAAAAAAAGAGCAGGAGAAAAGAGAGAAATGGTAAGATAAGAGGGCAGATGAGGCGTGAGAGGAAGGGAAAGATAAGCACTAAGGAAGAGAGTTTCTCATTTCTGTGCATGTTAACACAGAGTTATAATTGTGGTGTCAAGGCAATGGGGAGGGAGAAATGATGACAGAGGCTTAGGGTAAAGTAAACTGGGATTATTCAACACATGACGGGTGATAGAGATTCTCCTAGAAACTGAAGAGGGAAATGCTGCTTGCACTGTATGTTTTTTGTGTGCGTGTGTGGGTAAAGGTGGAGAGAAAGTAAAGGTGAGAGAATCTGTGCAGGGAAGCAGGGAGTGTGACAAAAGATGTGAAATGTTAGTCAGAGTTGAAAAAAATGTCACTGTGTATTATGGTCTGCTAGTGAGAGAGAGAGAACAAAAAGTCAAGGAAAAGAATGGCAGCAGGTATAAAGTCATATAATAACCATACATGCTGGGTGATTTCTCATGGGTTGATGGAAGTACAGTAAATACTGTAGGGGTTTGTAGAATGGACCTGGTGGTGAGATTGTATGGTCAACTGCTGTTTCAGCAAACATACAGTCGTCAAGAAATCCTATGTTTAAGGTGAGTAGTCAGTATGGGTTTAACAGAAAACCATCTTCTTTGGACTATTTAGTAGCAGTGCATTAGCACGCACCTGCATCTGAATAGCAGTAGATTCATCACATTTCAGCAGCCAATGCCATTTTTAAATAACTGTTATTAAACTAATCACTTATCACGTCAAACCTTATAAGAACTTATTAAACGAATTTCATCATATTCTGCGTATTTTCATTACCACCTTTCATCACCTTGTACAGCGGAAAAAATATTTTGAAAAAAATATATATGTGTTGAGTTTGTTGAGTTGAGTTTCAGAAGATTTTTTTTTTGGAAACAATTATTTAAGAAGTATCTTGTGTCCTTTATAGAAGGTAAATCTGTTATGTAAATTAGGTCTTTTGAAATGAATCAGTACTTAAAATATTGTGATGTGAGCATCTTGGTTGTTGTCTTGTAAGCTTATACAGGCATATACTGTACATTGTATGTCTCAATCAAACAGCAATAGAAGTTAATGTTGCCTGAGGAAAGCGTGAACAATTTTAACAACTTCCTTAATCTAATAAACTATAATTTGTCAAAGCATGTGGAGAAAGACAAAAATGTGTCAGGATACATGTAAATGTGAGGGAATGAAAAAGCTTATGTGGTAGCAGACAGACCCGGTCTTGAGGTTCAGTATGGCGTCCTCCACCCCTCTCTGGTTGTATTTGCCCATGTACTGGTGCATGTCTGGGTAGTTGGAGCGGATGTTTTTTTCTGTGCTCCCATTGGGCACCGTGCCAAACTTCAGAGGTGGGTACTGCTCCTCGGGATGCTGAAACTAGCGGAGCAAAGGGAGGCAAGGGAGGGAGACGGAAGGGGCATGAGACACACCAGGCTGTGCACCAATCTGTCTGACCTATTTCTGTCCACTTTCCAGCACAGTCATATCTTTGAAAAGAGAGCAGTCTTTGGACTTAAAGCAGCATTTAGAACTGTCTTTAAAGTATTCGAGAACTGTGGTAATTGAGTTACGTAAAATGAGATTTTATTCATTTCTAAATTCCTGTGCTTTAATCAATTTAACATTCAAATGCACAGGATTTGGCTCAATCTAAGACTTTAATTCTCCTTCTGCTCTCCCTACTTAATCAGTATTCAAGCAATGAGGTACCTTCTTGTCCGAGAGGCCAGACACTGTGTCAATGTACTCCTCCTGGATCATGAAGGCAGCCAGGTTAGCAGTGTAGGAGGCCAGAAAGATGACAGCAAAGAAAGCCCAGATCAGCACCATGATTTTGCTGGTGGTTCCTCTGGGGTTCTCCACTGGCACGGAGTTGTTGAAGACAATAGCCCACAAAAGCCATACAGACTTTCCTATGGTGAAAGTAGACCCTCCAGCCTCTGTCCAAAATGATGACGAGAGAAAAAGAGAGAGGGAGAAGAAAGAGAGTGTAATGAGTGGTTGATACAATAACTTCTATCTACAACAGCAATCCAGCCAGCACAATATACACCGCACAATAGAGTATTCAGTCGAGTCAGACTGCAGATGAAGCAGCTGATTGTAATTAAACTTCCCCTAATGATCTGTAAAATAGGTTTACTGTATATTAAAATACCTAGCAGGCTTTTTGACACCGAAGCTCAAAAGGCGGTGACTATACGTTTCGAGGATGGCAGCTTTCAATTCAGCTGCGACGCGATCTTACAAATGATTAAACCACATGGTGCAAATCCCCATTCAAAGGGCTCAAACACTTCCTTTATACGACAGGAGTAAAGGAGGAAGGAAGGAGAGAGAGGAGGGTGAAAGAGAGGGATATACGGGAGGATGACAGAGAGGTAAAATTATGGAGAGCACAGCAATCATGCAGTAAAATGGGCAAGTCGGGTTGGGTATTGGACCGAGGCATCAGGCATACTGAATATCACAGGGGTACAAACTATGCTCTTGAATAATAAATGGCTGTTTCAATATCGAGAATACTTGGATGCAGTTCAACATACTGTAGGTATAATTTCCTCTTCGCCACACTCGCAGTTAAGGATTCAGGGCAGCAGATTAAAAATGTCAAATCGGTTCATTCTGAATGTGACAACTGACCAATCAGACAGCATGAAGCAAACTCAATAGAAGCAAAAAAGTTAATTATCACGCTATAATTATAATTTTGACTTTGAACTCTTTCAACCATATTCCAGGAATGTGCTCAATGTTTGTCCATTTGATCCATGCGGAAAAAGCAATGAAGACCCATCCATCAGACTGGGAAAGACAGACAGCTAAGATCCATCACTCACTCTTGCCATTCTGGAGACTGCGGTTGTAGCCCACAGGGCTGAAGAACTCAAAGATGAAGACGGTCACAGCCACTACAGTCAGGCACATGACGAACATCATCACCCACACCGCTGGACTGTAGGGCTCTTTGTACAGAAACAAGAGAAGATTTAAATGAACACATAACATAAGGGCGGTTTTGTGCTGCATTATTACATTATCATTATCACTATCAATAGAGGGGACAATAAAGTTTCATAAACCTGGCACATTATGTGCTATATACGCAGAGATGAGCCTTGTTTGCAGTGAAAATAGAAACCATTGGAGAAAACATATTCTCCAGAAGTCCATAAACACTGTTTTTCTTTTAACAATCACCTCAATGCAGTCTATAGGCCAATAACTGCTCTCCCACTGGAGCTTTGAGTCTGCTGACGGAGTGAAACTACAAGTTGGGAAGACACAAGCAGCTAAGAAAAAGTAACGGCTAATCTAGATGTAAGGACCAGCAGCCAAAGACCGAGGCTCTTTGTGCAAACTCAACACTTTACGATTAGATTAGATTCTGTACATCAGCTAGGCGCCACACATAAACACAGCCTCTTACCTAAGAAAGCGGAGGGCGATACAGTTCCGTTGCTTCGGGAGACCATGACACTTATCCCCGTCTCCACAAAAGGAACAGAGAAATCCACGACCTCTGACCTCTCCTCATTGATAGTCAGCGAGCCGATGGCCATGTCGGCCCGCTTGTATACCACCTAAATGGGACATGAGAGAAATCTAATTATGGGTAATTCCTGTGGCGGGGACAGACAGACAAAGACAATCTTTCACAGTTCACTAAGGTTTATTTCCAGGTGAGATGGTGACATTTCTGCACCCTGACCCTTTGTACATCCTCAAATGTGCCTGCATGAGAAAGGCCAAGAATTCAATCTGGTACAAATACTGAACACTTGTCTCTTGTGCATCTCTTTAGCATACAAAATGAGCTAGGGCCCTTCTCCTCCCTGCCACCATCTAGAAACACCTGAAAACCGCTGTGTCTGCTGATTGTACAAGTGAAATGTTAATCTACATTAGACATGGCACATCCGCTCTTCAGAGCAAATCAGCAGAAAAATGAAGCGAAGCGGAAAGCCAAGCACCCCGCCCCCCGCCCCCCCCCCCCCCCCCCCCCCCCCCCACCCCCCTCTCTCAACTTTGCCAAGTCTCTGGATTACCTGATCAAAGAATGGCAGGCTTTGGAACATCTGATCAAAAGACAGACATTAGTTTTAGAAAACAAAACTCAAGTGGCCTTTTGCATGTGAAAATAGATTCGACAGACAGCTCTGGCCCCGGCTCAAGTTATAAATGATAGAGCAGCAGAGAGCGCAGTGGAACTGTTTTGGAGCCTGTGACAACTGGCGTTTGGCAAGTTCCCTCCGGGACAAAGATAGAAACAGCGGGCCGCTTCAATGAAACATCAGCCCCCCCGTATCGATCTCAGTATGTGTGTGAGCATGTGTGCGCGCTTGTTTGTTTGTGTGTGCCTGTTTTGTTTTTTTCTGCCAGCATCTCTGTGTATCATGAACCTTGGTGTGTTTTGCCGAGAAAATATCAAGGACTAATCACAACTAGCCAGGGGGTGTCTGACAACGTGTGAGTCTTTGTGCTTCTATGTGTCTCTGCAGATATATACTGTGGGGAAGTGTTTGCAGGAGAGTGCGTGTTCGGCATATGTTAGCCGCCATGCTTCTCCATCTAATTTGTGTAACTGTGCATTTTTCCCCCCCCTCTATTACAGTGTTTGTGTCTGCACATTTGTCTGTGTGTGTGTGTGTGTGTGTGTGTGTGTATGTAATAAATGTCAGCTGTCTGTTTGCTGGCAGTGGTTAAGTGGCCATAACTCTCACAGCGATTGATGTGACATAGTGTTTGACTGGTCACCCAGGACACATGAGAATAGGCAGAGGAATGTATGTGGCTTGTTGCTAACACTAAAAATGCAACACAATATATGCAGAGGCACAACTATAAACTCACACACAAAAACATTTCACAGACATACGCAAGTGACAAGGGATCAACAGTGAGAACACATTGCTCACAAAGGCAGACAAGCATAACCCGACACAGACACCGACACTGACACACACACACACATACATACACACTAGCAAAGACTTGCCTCTCCAATCATGCCGTTCCAAACCCCATCAATTTTCTTCCCATGTTTCCCATTGGTCACTAAGTAAAGGTCATAGGTGAAGCCGACAATCTTGGCCAGTCTCTTGAGGATGTCGATGCAGAAGCCCTTGCAGCACTGCTTCATGGGAGCCACACCTTCATGGATGGCACTGTGAAGGAGTTCACAAAGAGGAAAAAAATAAGTAGAACATCTACGTAAAAGCGTCGAACAAAAAGCCTACCAAACTGCATCCTGGTTGGTGTGTAATAGTGTGAAAGGAAAGGAAAAGGAGCAAAACAGAGGGAAATGGTCACAGAGGAGGAATTTTGTGGCCCGGCATTTGGTGACAGGTTTGATCGACCAGTGTAGGATAGGTGCTGTCATCCCCTCAGAAGCTGATGAACCATAAAGCTCCACTGCGGTTATATCTGATTCCAGACTCCTGAGTCATTCCACTGATCCTCTGGAGAGCAGTCTGTTATTGATTATGGCCAGGGAGTGAAGAGACCACAGTTTTGATAGGTGATTGATGTCACCTCAATTGGATGGCATCATGAGAGCTTAGGAACTACATTCACAACCCTTTTAAATACAGTAGAGGGGCTGCTATGTTTTTTTCTCTTTGATTTCTCTGAATTTTCTGTCGTTTCATTAGCGCTTGTGAAAATTATAGTTTTCGGTTAAATCGTGGAATACGTCAATAACATCAAATCCTACATAAAACACATCCTTGTCTTAAATCCCAAAATATTCAAACCTGGCATTAAGTGGTCGTCTGCAGGGCACTGAGTCCCGGATGCAGGTCCCGGATGCGGCGTCTGCCAGCTCCACAATGACAAATGGCCTTTCCTCCAGCGTGACAACGCGCAGGTGCTGGGCATCGTCAGGTGGTTTAAGGAATGGCCCATAGCGGGACCAGGCTGGGTACCGAAGCCTCAGCACGCCGTTCTCCCACCAGCCTACCTGGGGGAACGGAGAAAAGCGAAACATTACAGAGAAGTGGAGCACACAAACGCATGCATTTCTATCACAATCAGTTAATACAGTAAAAAAGTGATACTAATTACATGTTCATGTCACATCTTCAACTTATGTCTGTACCGTAGTAGCGGGCACAGAAGACTATTTTGTTACAGTGAGGACCACTATGGAAATACGTTTTATTAACTATTAATGTTTTCATCTTGTCATTCTTCAACATTTTAATTTAATCTAATTTACTTCTTATTTTTTGTTGTTAATGTTTTTTTGGATAGATCTGTTGTGTATGTTGTTTATGACACTCAAATCAAACATCTAATCAAATCAAATTAATATGCCCACGATTTTCTCATGTAGACTGACATTTCAAGTTATTAAAACAACATTTTTCTTTTTCAAATATATGACAGAAATCAATTCATGTCACATATTTGGAAACAGGGTGGACTTGCTGTTCTGCAGTCTTTGACTAATAATCCAATGATCAAAGCTATTTCTGTATGAGACGGAAGAGATAAAGTGTCCATCTAAAATCCGAAAGTAACCTGTTAGGAAGTTACCTTCTATTCTGTTTTGGGCTGTAACATGACTTACTAAGTTGTTTATATGGTTACCCAACATTGGTAATTCCGAGTTGTGTCATTTACGATATCTTCTAAGCCAAAATTCTCAAATCATCGGGTTTTGTTCAAAGTTGGAGGTTGTGTGAACCCTGCAGCTTTACTCGAGGATGGGACTTATGCAGTGCTGTGTATAGTTACCAGAGCTAAGCTAGCTGTTGATGGTCAGTGAATAAAGTAAGCCAGTGAATAAAGCAACATAATGTTTAAATTATAAATTGATTAAAATGCATAACCTTATACATTTAGTCAGACACAGAGAGGGTAAACACACCACGTTAAGGCCTACAACATTATACAGTCTCATACAAATGCCCTGCAATAAACACTGTATTAGGCTTCATGTTGTCCTCCCTTGCATGGCACAGATGGAGGAAAATAAATTGTAGAATACTGAATCACCAAAATGACTATAGAGATGAATGAACATCTCTCTGACAGTCTCCACTTCATAAAGGTTGTATTTAATGCAGGACTATGGTACCGGTTTGAATTATATTGTACAGGTATTATTCAAGTTATTGTGCCCACTCGCTCTTTTTTTAGAACACCAGGCCCTAAATATTCATTGTTATGTGGGTTGGGAGCAATTACCTGAAACGTTTGTGCAAAGGCTACACTGATTGATGGGATTACAGTAGTTATCGAGATTTGTTTGTACTAGTCATTTACCTTAGTGTCAAATTTAGACATTGCCACGTTTTACATACATATAACGGCTTTGGGAAGGATGAAAGCAAGTAACTCTCCAATTCGTCCCTGCACAAACAATGGGACTTATTGAGGTAGCTGTGGTGAGCAGAAATACACATTTCTAACCTGTAGGCTTTTTAATAGCCTGGAGCCAAATATGTATGTGACACGCTCCGGTCAAAAAGCATTTTTACACACTGAAATAGCACATATTCAGAGAGTAGACTCATGTCTACAGATGCCATTTTAGTATGATTCTTAAAATCTGTCCGGGGATAATGTTGTGAGACCACATTGTTCTGTGTCCACTGTTGACCCAAAGATATCAGTCAAGCATCCCTTTGTCTGTATCATTGTTTCCCCCTTCTTTTTGCATTGTTTATATGCTCTCTGGAAGTGTTGGATGCTGGATCTTTGCATATTCAGACTTTTTAGAGCAACGTAAGGCAGAACCACACCCAAGAACAAGTCTTTTTTTGTTTTTGTTGTTGTGAACCTTCCTCTTGTAACATCACTTTGACACACGTCATGATCACCCGATAAAAGTCTCGTCAAGTGTAACTGAGGCAACATACAGAAAATAAACTGTATACTCATGCACATAATACAGAAATCCACACACACATACAAACATACATCTATATATAAAATACTTTAGCAGGCTAGTGAAGTAACGCAAAGTTTGGCAGCTCCAATCAGCCTGCCTTTCTGTGTAAAGCCAGTGTAAAAGCATGAGAAGAGGAGGAGGTGGCAACAATGACAGTATTTCGACTGCACTTCGACCGCAGCTCTGCATCAGACGTTCAATCAAAACACACTCAGGGAACACAGACAGAAAACAGATAGAGCCTACAGGAGAACACACAGCTCTCTATCAGACAAATACCCAGAAAAATGCACACGCAAACGTCAGGAGAAGAACAGCCAAAAAATACCACTTCAGACTACTCAAATAGATGGAATATTTGAAGGCAGAGAAAGTATTCTGGTTTTGAGCAAAAGTTTGAGGGCCGGGGACCACTTTTAACAAAAACCTATCCTTTAGCAAACTATGAGTGGCGTTAATGCATGTTCATTAAATTACAGTAATATCCTTGAACATTTAGCTCCGCGTGCTGCATCCGCAGCTGAAACAAGCCATGCTAATGCTGGACAATCTTCAGTACTAGTCTGCAGTGTTTCAGTAAGCTAAGCTGGGTGCTCCCAGGCTAGGTAATGGTGCAGTCATTGTAAAGAGAACATTAAATATTCAGGGAGAGCCAACAGCGTGGATGTGCATAATAGGCAGATACAGGCGCCTTATCCTCATTGTGTGCGTGTGCGCAATAGTGCAATAGGGTTTATGCAAGACGGGTGTAAGCATATGTGTGTAAGCATACGGTATGTGCCCTCATTTGTACGCACACACACACATGTGGACCTCTGCTTGTGAGTTCTAAGCATGTGTGTGTGTGGGCGGGTTTCGAAAGGACCAGCGCAGGAGCTTCTAATTGAAAGGGATTTGAGATATATGGCAGGAGTCAGCATGTTACGACACGCTGAGACTGGACTCTGGTGGGCTGTTAAAACCAGCGGGAGGCTGAGAACCACCAATGTGTGTATTTATGCTTGTGGGTGTGTATGTGTGTAAGCTTGTGTGGGTGCATCAGTATTTGTATTAGTGCAGTGTTTGTGATTATGTGCTGTTGCAGAGTGTGTGTTCTGAGAGTACTGCGTGTCTTTATGCATGTGCATGTGCAGTGTCGAGGCGCTGGTGTGTGGTTGAGAAAATGAGCGTCGTTCTCTCTCTTCTGACACTGACATTATTAAAGGGAAAACATCTCCAACAGGTGACAAGGCTTCGTATTAAGGATTTCTCAACAAACCTCAGCTTAATAGACTATACTTGACACGCCAGGGGTTCTGGTGCTTTAGACACGCACACAGTTATGTTGACACACAAAACAATGGTGGGTCTACAACCAGATGGTAACGACAGACACCCAGAAATCTTCAGCACTATTTAGATCTGCATTTCATTTTACGGTAAAAAAACGGAAAAGGCAGGCAGCTAAGACGAACAAAACAGCAACTATCGATCGGAGCAACATTAGAGCACTACTTTCAGTAAAATGACAAAGAATGAAATCTATGAGTAGAGGTGTATGACTGCAGGGCTGCAACCTTACAGGTTCACATTTTTTAAGTCTGTCTAAATAGTCTCTCGTATCCGTATGTACAGCACATTTAAAGACTAAAGAGTTCTTACTCTCCATAGAGGTCGTGAAGCGTCTCCACCAATGATGTAACAGATGAGGGACCGGAAACCCACAGTCCTCTTTCTGTATAGAAATGCATTACAAAATTCGACCAAAGCTATGTGACGCTCAAACAGTCTTTGTTAAATCAAGTGGGTATCTTCCTGTCTTTGTAAACAAAATTCAGCTTCACCTTAACGTTAAAACATGTTTTTGCACTAAACTAGGACTGTAGAGTCTGTCCTCCATCACTTACCATGGACTCGCATATGGTACTGCTTCACAACCAGGAGAGGACGAAGATTACAGAGAAACATCTTTAAAGCTACATATGGGCATGCCGTAGTGTATTAAGACGGACTTGAACACATATCAACCTATCCTTTAACCTTGTGAGGATTTTCTTTATTCATTAACTGATTTCCCAGAGGCCTTGGTGATGCTTGTTTTGTCAGACCAACAGTCCCACGATATTCAATTTGCAAACCCTCACATTATATAAGCGAGACAGAATGTTTGTAATTTCTGAAGAATAAGTGACTTAAATGATTGATCAGTTATCAAAATTGGGACCATAAGACTTCTGTCAATTGTTTCTGTGCTTTGTGCATGTGTGTGTGTGTGTGTGCATTTTTGGTGTTGTGTGAGAGGAAATATCAAGAGTTAGAGAGAGACAGCAGAAACTGAACAAGCACGGCAGGAGCACACAAAGCACGGTCAAATAGTCAGCAGCCAATCTCTCTCCTCTGCCTCGGGCACCGATAGCCATAGTGAACTTTACATGAACATGAACCCAGTGACCTGACTGTTCTCACTGTCAGGTTTATATCCCTATGTTAGATGCCAACGCAGCACGGATCTGCTCCTCCAGTTCACATGGAGAGATTAAGACTCGAGAACCAATCAGCAAAAAACCTGCTCTGGGCTCAATTGCTAGGCCCTGTTGTCTTTGCAGTTGTTCACAGAGGACAAAATTACAGTTTCTCATGAATCCCAAGATTCAAACAGCTTGTGGAGACAACTAAATAGCAATCACTCGAATGTATCGTGTGATTCAAAAGAAAGCATGCCCCTTTCTCTTCTCAAATGGCACTCAGAGCACATGATTAGACATAAAGAACTCAGGTCATGTCCTTACATCTTCCCATCCACGTCCAGGTGTCCAGGAAATGACATCGAGGAAGGGGTTGGACAGGTAACCGTCACCATTGAAGGAATAGTCTCGACCACCAAGTGTGATGTTGCCGAAATACCTGTATGGCAATGGATGTAAATGACAGAAAACACGTAATATTAATAAATTAACTAATTGTTTTGGGGGAAATGAGGAGAAAATAGAAATCCTAAGGTTGTTTTTGATGCAACAGTGAGCCTTCCCACTTGAAACTAAATCACAGCACGTCTATGGTGACAGCAAGGGCTTGTCTGTTAATCAAATCTACAGACAAATGATCAGACACACAGAATTGTCAGGATCTTTGAAGTCAAACAACTGCTGCTCTCTGCATCGCCTGTGAGCTCTATAGTTTGTCTGATAATCACACAGGACAGACGTTCTAACTGTCTCCTCGTGTCATCTTGCTGGCATCAAAACACAAAACCTGAAAGCTTTTCTTTTTTTGTACATGACAGAAAGCCTCATATTGAGAGCAGCATGTAGTTACAGACAGTGAACAGCAGGTAGCACTGCAAAAGATAAAATAAAATAAAAACAACTTGCTCATCTGATGTTGGACATAATTTATAAAGAAAGAAGGAAGAGTCCATTAATCATTTCCATTTAATTGCCGCACAGTCTGTGCTGTGCTTCATTTACAAAAATCACTGTAAATAAACTCGTTAATTACATGCTTAGGTTATCACACTGACCAAACTTCTCGATGCAATAGCATGTGTGTGGTGTGCATGTGGAGCAAGGATGAATGGCGTTAAAAATGAACAAGGATGATAACAAGAACCACTTAGGCTACCTGTTAGAGTGTGCTGCTGCCTGTTTGCACAGCCTACAAGGAATATATTACAGCCGGCTCATTAATATACATGAGACATGGTCCACTTGCTACAGACGCTGGGGTAATTTTGCCAACTCACAACTACATGCACCAACAACATCTATTTTGCATGGATGATAGCCAACTCCAAATTCAGAAATCCCCTCTGTGCCTGCTCTCTGACACTGAATCTACCGACTCTACCCGTATACCTTCCAGCTCACTCTGGCGCTGAACCAACTCGTTTCACAAAATACACCTGATGCTGTCTCAATATATTTTGTCCGCAGCCTGCCGACGGCCTTGTACAAACCTGCATTTCTCTTCCTTCCCTCCTCACATTCTCCCTTTAGAGCTTTCCTCATTCCTCTTATCTCCCTCTCACCTCATCCTGCCCCGCAGTCTCTGGGTCTGATTGGCGTCCGTCATGCAGTTGGTGACAAAGTTCGGCCCACCCGTGGTTCCGTAATCCTTGCGCATGGCCACTGCCCCATGAGTCAGCACAGACACTCCCCGAGCAATCCTCCTGCGAGGTTCGTCCCTCCAGCCCTGGGGCCGCACGGCAAACAGAGCCCGAGGCAGGCTCTCCATGCTCAAACCTGAGAGAGCCGGCCCCACCGCGAACCACATGTGCGAGGCTCCGGCCTGACCGGCGGACCAGGCGGCTTTAAAGACCAGCTCAGCCTCCTCCTGGGAGCAGTACAGCAAACGTACCTGGAGGACAGTAGGAAGGCAGGGAGGGAATAGGGACGAGGGGAGACACACACACACATACACGCTAGTGAGATAAGGAGGGGACAGGGGAGACGTGGAGAGAGACAGAGGGTGGGAGAATCAAGGGGAGAAAGATAGAGCTGGAGCAGAGGTGCACCTGAACGGGAGGGGAGGAGGTTGGATAGAAAAGGCCATATCGAGAAAAAACAAGACTGCCGGCGGAGGTAAGAGGAGAGATAGCGGTAAGCTGATGTGATAAGGTTCATGGGAGTTGGACGTATGATTCAGGGAGAGAAGCAGACACGCCAGGAAGAGGAGAGACAGCATGGCCGCATGTGATGAATGCTAACCAGGAGGTGCAGGAGGCAACGGGGGTCAGTGCTTAATGAGCTTGGGCCTGATGAAACAAGATACAGTTATGAATAATGAAAATAGCAGTAAAACAAGAAAGGGAAAATGAAACAACTGTAAGTGGTAGAGCAGAGAGATGGAGAGGTACAGGCATAGAAGCCAGGGAGGAGGGGGAGGCAGTTAAAGACCAAACACACCTGAGGGAAAACTAAGGGGGAAGAGGCTAAACACTGACATATGTTATTAAAAGCAGGGTGGAGAAAAGACCTGGAGACAACAGGAGATGGTGGGTGATGCGGATAGAGGGAAGTAATCAAAGGTGGGAAGAGAGAAAAGTAACTCCTTGGAGAACTGAAAGGAGGGGGGAGGGGGGGTGAAGGAAAGCAAAGGATGACATATTTTGGTAAAATCCGGGCCTGGAGAGATATTTGCAAAAAACAGTGGAAGGGGGGTTGATGGAGTGTGGCTGGGGAGAAAGAGAGAAGAAAACATTAAAGAGAGTGAAAGGCAACAGAGAAAGACAGCAGTGACAGTGGAGGAGCTCTCAGCTGAAAGTGCTGAGGTAAGGAGGGGTGAGGAGGAAGAGGAGGGTGTAGAAATTGACCAAAGAGGGTTTTAAGGTGTTAGAGCTGAGCAGAAAGATGGATAGCGGGGGGTGGGGGGGGCTGACAAATACATAAGAAGAAAGAAAGAGTAAGAGCATTTAAAATAAAACAAATCGCACGGTAAGGAAAATAGAAAAAGCCAAATCAAAGGACAAAAAAGAAGAAGAAAACTGATTCAGGAAGGGGGGGGGGGTCATGGAAACAGAATGAAAGCACATTTTGAGAACTGCGCCTTCATTGGATTTTGAACTGTAATGGCTTGGCAAAACAATCCTGCCTGTATGCCAATAAACCTCCAGTGAATTAGGCAGGGAATGAGAGTGACAGAGGGGGGGAGAGGAAGGAGGGAAGGAGGGAGAAAGAAGGCGACAGACTGAATTAGGGAGAGAAGGAGAGAATCAGAGTTATAAACAGACACACACAATATCTAAAGACGGGAAATGGAGAAAGAGAGGAACATACAGAGAGAGAGAGAGAGCAGAAGAAATACTGACAAGGCAGAAGCTGGAAGAGGAATGGAACAACAGATAGACAGTGAGAGATTTGAGTAGAAATTGACCCAGAGACCTGCATCAAGCCATCTACAATGTAGAGGACATCCTACCATGTATGTGGCAGCGAGACAGAGAGTTAGAGAGAGAGCAAGAGAGAGAAAGAGAGAGAGAAAGAGCATGTAATGCAAACATACACAGCATTACTAAGCAATCAGAAGCTTTTATTAGCCCTGCAGTTGTAAAAAGCTAAAAGAAGGGGGTTTGTTGTGAAAAGTAAGAGGGTTAAAAAGCAAGCACTGCGTATAGGCAACCTGCTGCAGGCAGTATGTTATATTAACAGTGACACGAGCAGAGTGGAGTCTAAGGAATCCAATACAAACCCACACACTTACAGACACAAACACACACACACACACACACACACGCAGAGCTGCAGTGGCCATGCTGGGACGTTAGCGATGACATTGAAACCCAGACGGTACCAAGCCAACGGAGCGTCTGTGGCCGGGTAGACATGCAGCAAGAAGGACAGACTGAAGGAATGAAAGATAGCCACACAGAGATGGAGGTGAATAGGAAGGCAGCAAAGGAGAGTGAGCCTGTCTCCAGGCAAAGAAACGCACGAGGGGCGGGGAGGGGGGGGTGTAAGAACACACAGATGAGTGAAAAATTGAACAGGAGGATCATGGGGTCAAAGAGGAGGTTTAAGGGAGGATGATGGGGGGAGGTAAAGTAAGAGTGGAGTTAAAAAAAACAAGGAGCATGGGAGATTGGACGCTGAAAGAAGGAAGGGAAGGAAGGGAAGAACGAGCAAGGCACCGGGGTAGTAGAGGGAGCAGGCATGAAGGAATGAAACACACTAGAGGTAAGCCAAAACCACGAGTCATTCTGGCCATCAATAAATCAACGTGAACTTGAAATGTAGCGTGAGTTTTTACCCTTTGCATTCGAAATATCAAAGACAAAAATGTAGACACAGTGTATACAGAGACAGACCTCAGAGTTGCCACGGATACCAACTAAGTCAAGTTAAATTTGGGGGGAAATGTGTATAACATAATGCACAAGACATCTCAAATATTTCCATTTATCGGAAGGGTGCAGCCATGAATATTTCACTCGGCGTCAACGTCGTTTACAGATTCAATGAAGAGCTGGAACAAGCTGATGCTAAATACTACACAGTGTGATGTGTGTGATACTGACAGACAGTCTGGAACGAGATGGGTTTTTCCAACTTTAAAGCCACTTAAGTAGAAACAAGAAGGACACCGTAGGTTAAGTGGTTAACTTCTATTGCACATTGCACATAACTCTTTGAACAATGCCAGCCAGCAAATCAGACTGACTCGTGGTTTGTGTTGTACCGTTGAACTCTTTATGCCTTGGCAGATGGGAGGGGAAGAGAAGAACAGAGGGATAGAGGAGAGAGGGGAGAGAGAGATGTGGAGGGACAGAGGGAGAGACGAAGAAGGAAGGAAAAAGCTCGGAAGCCACCTGTGAGAAAGGGGGCCCCCAATGAGATTTGCAGCACTTCCTCCCCTTTCCTCCCCCCTTTCCCCCCTCCCTCCCCCCTGTCTCACCTGCGCCTCGTTCTCCTTCAGCAGCCTGCGCGTGCGTGCCCCCCCAGGGTCGTCGGTCACGTTCAGGATCACCACACTCTTCTTCTCCCAGCCGATGAACGAGCCGTCGGTCAGGCCCTCCACCACAGACAGGAAGTCCTGGTAGCCATGGTGACGCGTGCACACCACGGAAAAGGATGTCCAATCGTACTCCTCCAGCACCTCAAAGATGACCTCTAATTGGAGGGCAGTAGAGGAGCTGAACTGGAGAAAGATGGAACCTGATTCCTGATTTGGGAAAGAGAGCAGCACATTTGGTTTAAAATCTCACTGTAAAGTTCATCCTCTGCAGTTGTACTGTATCTAAAATTCTGCTGCAATACAACGAGTAGGTAACTTATTTTCACTACAAGGAACTACAACTCTCTGGACCGCTCCATCTTTATGCACAACATGGAGGCATCACGGGGCTTGACGTTTTTTATGGAGCAGCAGCACTCGTGCAGCCGCAGGGCTAAAACAGCTAGGATTGTTGCAACGAATTCTCCTATGACGTCCAGAAGGGAGTGTTTCTAAAAAGTCTGTTCGGGGGATGGGAGGGGGTGAGGACTAGGCGAGGGTACATCTTCAAAGGAAGTTCATCAAAGTGCTACAATTTAATTCCTCAAGAGTAAATGGTTAAAACAGTTATTTGTAAGCACAAATGCAAAGCTTTTTGTTTCCCTTTTCCCCCCATTTGGTGGCGAAAACCATGTGACATTAGTTTCTCTGGTGCATACACACAAATGTACAGTACACACACACACACACATATTCCCTCATACACACACCCATGTCTGCTCATTGCCTCCCACCCAGGAACATCAGAGGCAGAGCGACAGCCCCAGTTGGTGCCATTTACAGATCAAACACTGCAGAGTTTCAGCAGATCTGCGACCCTGACCTTCAACTTCCCCTCCGTCCCACCGGCACTTGCCCAAACCTTTTCTTCACAGAGAGGATGCGCGACATTATGACATTGTAAGTTGTTATGGCAATATAAGCAGCTCTCCTTTTATACTCCATTCATAGAGCTGTCAATCCATACTGCTTCCGTATACAGCACACACCTAATTAACATTGTTCCGCCGCTCACATTCGGAGCTACACAATCACACTACTGGGACATCTGTGCCCCCTTGTATTCCTCTGATTCTCCCCCCCACACACACACACACACACACACACACAAGCTGCAAACACTTTACGCTCTTTACTCTCCCACCCCCATCCCAACCTCCCTCCTCCTACCTGTGGCATCCTCCCCAGCCCCGCTCCCCCTCCTACAGCCACTATGGGCAGTCCTGTTTGCGCAGAGACAAACTCCAGCATGGGGGCCAATGGACCCCAGGCCGTGCGAGGGGGCCTCTCCTCTTCATAAACCAGACCCTGCAGGGGCCGCGCCGCCAGCAGCTCACACAGCTGGGACAGCACCGTCTTAGGACTACTGTCATTCACCTGGGAGATGATAGAAGCCATGAAGACAGAGAGGAACAAAGACAGAAGGGGATAAAGACAGGGAGAGAAATAGAGTTGACTAACCAGGGGAAGTGTGTCTTCACTTTGTGTTATTCATATGGAAAGTGTCTGTAGCATGCATGACATGTCTGGCTAACAATACAAACTGTGGTCAAAGAGCAGAGCCAGACGCCCGCTCATTCAGCAGGGCCAACACAACGGCAGCAGTGTGTTGCTCATTCAGCTCAAATAATGGGAGTGAGTATGAATAATGGATGGTCATTGTTATTCCCTTCCTTCAAGTAAGGCTGGATGAGCAGTAGGTAGAGGAGACAGTATCCAACCTGTAGCCAGATGACGTTAGCAGAGCCCCACTGGGTGACCACGCTCTCCCCCAGGGAGCCGTATACCCGGCCGAAGCCGGGGTAGAGCACCCTTCCCCCAGACCCCGCCACCGCCGCCTCGGCCTGCACCGTAGCACCGGCGTGGATCACGGCGATGTTGAAGTTCATCATGGCCCCTGCATCACGTTCCCGCGGACTGGGCCGGAGCAGGAGGTGGGGGGAACAGTCCACCAGACCTGCCCACTCTGCCAGGACCAATAGGAGAGAGAGAGTAGGTATGGCGACCATGGCAACCTGCCGAGGGGGGGAGGCAGATATATATCGCACTAAGAGAGGGTGCCTGAAAGAATGAGAGACAGCCAAGAGTGGAAAAAGAAGTGGAAGAAGAAGAGATTTAGTTGAGACTTCTAGCGTCCAGTACAGACAACATCAAATCGACACAGGAAAAGTAGGAGGTGTGGACAGAGAGAGAGGGAAGGAGTGAAGGAAGAGAGAAAGAAAGAAACTGATCAGATATTGCATACAGGCAAGATGGAGTAATGAATTCTGAATCCAATCATGGGGTAATAAAAGTTAGCTTTGGCTGGAGAAAATGCTGGACGAGGAATATGGAATGCAGCGGGGGGAAAAAACAATAGAGGGAAGGAAAAGAGAGTGAGAGAAGATGAAATGGGTGCTATTTAGGCTGCAGGCTGAGAAGGAACAATATGAGGAAAAATAGAAACTGGCCGTTAGAGGGAAGGAGGGTGAGAGGGAGAGAGAGTTAATAGCAGACGGAGACAAAGATGGGGGGGCGGAGGTGGTTATTGTGCTGCATGAATGATAACAACAATTAAGATCACTGTAAACACACTCGCCCCTCACGCAGCTGCATCCACGCACAGACAAATGGATGCAAGCGTTTGAATGTGCAGACGCACTCGCAAGATAAATGCATGGCTACACTATACGCCTGCAGAGCAGCTTAATGATTGAGAGATATGAGGGTTAATGCAGTGAGCATACACACACACACACAGACTCGCACAAACAACCACATGGAAAGATAATGACTACCTGAGAGATAGCAGGGTTAATATGTGAGCACACAGACACGAAAACACATCACATCATTTTCAATTTACTTCTGGTGCCAACTGCCCTCCCTTCCTTTCTCCATTTCCTTCTCCCTTTCTCCCCGCTCCCTCTAGTGCGCCGTCTTTTCATATTCCCCGTCTCTTCTCCCTATTTTCATGGCTTCAGGTACCAAACACAATTGCATTGATTAACAGGGGCCTGCTGACATAATATTCCCTCCAAAGTCACTCTCCCTCCCTGTGCCTCTATTTCCCCTCTCCTCCTCTCTGTGTCTTTCGCTCGGTCTTCTACCGACTCTCCGCTCTTTGTCACAGACTGACCGACCCTGATCAGGCTTTCGGAAAGAAAAAGAAAGCAGCAAAGAGAAGAAGACAAAAGAAAGAAGTAGAAGAAGTAACTGGAGGCACGAGAGAAGGGGAGCAAAGAAATGAGAACGCTGTGAAATGAACAGCATAGAAAGGTACTGTAAATACGGGGCACATGACTCAGGGACTGAGGGATTGATTGAGGGAAGGAGGCCAGGTTTAAGAGGAGGTGACAAGGAGAAAAGGAGGACAAAGTGTAGCGGGATGGTGGAGGTGGCGTAAAATATGTGAGGAGAATAGCAGGAAAAGAAATATTGATTACTGGGATGTGTCTACGTGTATGGCCTAAACAAATATGCCAAACATCCTGTTTTGAGTGACAGAGCTGTGTGTGTGCGCGTGTGTGTGTGTGTGTGTGTGTGTGTGTGTGTGTGTGTGTGTGTGTGTGTGTGTGTGTGTGTGTGTGTGTGTGTGTGTGTGTGTGTGTGTGTGTGGTGGTGGTGGTGGGGAGTTACAGAGAGAGCGGTGGAATGAGATGGAATGAGAGGGAGGCGGATAGTTTTGGGTAAGAAAAAGAGATGGAGGTGTGGAGAGATAGGGAGAGACAGACCTGTTAGTAGGAGAAAGGCAAAAGGAGAAGTAATAATGAAGGGGAGAGGGAGAAAAACAGGGCTTTGTAGTTTTTTTTAGTGTTGTTGTTGTTTTCTTTAAGGCGCAGAAGATGTGACAGGGAAGAATGGGAAGGACAGAGATGAGGACAGAGCCACAGACGAAGCTGCAGAAATACAGTCACATCATCAGCTGTATCCTAACTGTTAGGCCCATCACTGCTTTTCACTCTCATGAGGTGTTTACGTTGCACTGCTCAACCAGCCTGCGCTATTCCACTACAGTGAGCCTGGTTGTAAGTGTGAACACAGTGTATTCTTATATACAATATCCACTTTTCCTGTAGTGCGTATACTCTGCCAACATCTCACGGAGGCTCGCCACTACAAAGCAAAGTACAAGTAAATTATAATCAAATCCTCATCTAGATACATCTTACTAGTTCATTATGTGTTTCAATCGGAGGTATAAGGCAAACTGAATCAGAGAAAGCGTGCAGTGAGGCGGCTCACACCGAGCGCGCCAGCGCGCGCGCGCGCGCGCGCACACACACACACACACACACACACACACACACACACACACACACACACACACACACACACACACACACACACACACACACACACACACACACACACACACAAACACACACACAGAGAGAGGGGAAAGGAGCGTGGGAGAGAGAAAGAGAGATATTACGGTTTCATTTGATTTTCTACCATAAATGAATCTTTTGTTAAAATGCAAATGTTCACATTTTTGTATATTTTTTACCCTTCTATAACAATATATAAAAATTATCCTATCCAGTCTTTGGAGCCGCTTCTTATTCAGTACTGCATATATATATGTGTGTGTGTGTGTGTGGCAAGAGGCTGTCTACAACCCAGGGAAAGTTTAAATTGGGATTGATTAGTCAAAAGGTGTGTAGATGTCAGTTTTCCCTGAGCAGGGTAAGGAATCAGTTAGTTATTGAGACATGAATAGTCATAGCAGGATTGCCAGGATCTGACCATCGCTGACACTGTATTATTTGGATGATAATGTGTTCATTTTGGTTATTTGGGATTGGGATGTTTGTGTAAGTTTGATAAATATTGCAATGTTTTCTTTTCTTGAATGTGTGTGACTGCACCGACTACAAAAGATAAAAAGACGGATTTGAAAACCTTTGATGATTTTTTTTTTTTTTTATTAAAACTCACCACGGTGCATATACCCTCATCTGCTGTCTAAATCATTATATCAGCACTCACATTAAAGTATTTGTACTGCACAGTGTTGATCTCTCAATTTGTCAATCACTGTAATAAGCAGCTAACTGTATCTACAGTGTAATTATTTTCCGCCTGAGCCTGTTCAGTTTGTCTTTTTAAAACAAAGAAAGTGGCATTTACAGCCCCAAAGAAGCTGGCGTACATGCCAGCGACTGTTAGAAGCAAACTAAAAACACCTTCAGGAATATTTACAGAGTACTTAAGAGCAGGCTGACAGAGACAGCTAATCAAGAAGATGAGAGAGAAAACATTCACGAAGGCGAGCCAGTCTCCTCTTTCTCTTCCAAAATTGCCAGCCAGTACTTCACAATCAAAACACATCGCATCATATCTCCGCTGGAGCATTTCATTACACTGTATTATATGTTCACTGTGATTACACACAGGAATTAATGACTACTGCATGTGCAGCTTCGCTGGTCTGAAAATTGTCTTTGCGGTTTTGTGTAGCTGAAGGCAAATCAAGTACTTTGAAGGTATATTCCTCTATAGAGGATTACAGGGAAGACTATATTCTTCCTGCAAACTCCAAAGAGACAGAAACAAAAAGTTGTATAGCCTCTAAACACAAAATGAAAAATTGATTCTTGGTGTCAGTGTGATGGTAGGAGAACAATCACAATGTTTTAGAGTAGCAGATCCCCTCCTTCCCCTCGACTGTATGCTACAGCTGCAGCGAGCGCCTGCGGTGGAGAGTGAGTCGCGGGAGAGGAGTTAACCGCTCGGGTAGAAGTCAGTTGTTGGCATCCACGCCTCTCTGAGCCCCCTTTCCCACTGAACTCCAATGGAGGCAGCGTGCCAGACCGCGTGCTGCAGCGGATCTGCTGGGGAACTGTGAATGGGGAAGGAGTCTGTGGAGTCTGAAGTGTGGAGTTGTGGAAGTGCAGTGTTCAGCGTTGTGTTTACCCCACGTCGGGGCTCTGCTGCTTCATTCCATTCTGTCATGCAGAGTAATGGACCTGCTCTCCCTGCTGCCTATGGCTCGGGCTGCACTGAATCTGCCCAGGCTGCATTCCGCAGCAACACAAAACATCTGAAATACATGCAGGCTAATATATCCTCTACTGTACACCATTAGAAGAAATTGCAGCGTCTCTGTGAGTCACTGCGAGTGCCTTGAAAAAGAATTCCAACCCTGAAGATGAAGACTCCATTTTTTTCCCCCCTTTTCTTTTTTTTCTCCATTCGTCCACATTTAAGACCGCAGTGTGCTCGAGAACACTGCTGCATGTAGCCTCTATCATTTCCTTGGGTCCATAGCTGTGCTATAGTAAAAGATAAGATAAAGTGCCAGCACAGTGTGGTGCCCACAGTGTGCATATACGTGAGTGTATCAATGTCTCCGCGTGTGTGTGGGTGTGTGTGTGTGTGTGCGTGTGTGTCATGCGGGGTAATATGGCAGTGTGGGGGAGTGGAGGAATGAAGAGAAGAGTGCAGCTGGAGCTCAATGCTCCTCGTGTTAATTGGCCCATACTTCAATCACAGCCACTGGAGTGTGTCCTCTCTGACTGAACATATCCTCTCTCCCTCTCTTTCTCCCATCCCCAATCTCTCTCCGTCCCCCCCTCCCCGCCCCCCCCTCTCTCTCTCTCTCTCTCTCTCTCTGTCCTGCTGCCCTTGTTCACCCACTCGCTCACACACACTCAATTGACACACACACACACACTCCCTCACTCGCTCTGTCTCACCCGGTCACTTGATTTGGTCTGTTTCACTTGTTCATTCATCTTTCCATTCATTCATTCAGTCACCTCACTTTCACCAACTCCCCTTTCCTCTCTCCCTCTTCCTCCCTCTCCTCCCAAAACTCCTCTCCTGTTTTCCTCCAGCCCTCCGCCATTCTTTCCTTTCACGCATGTCTTTTGTCCTGTACTTCTTTCACTCTCTACTTCCTCCCCTCCCTCACTTCCTCTCATATCTTTCTCTCTCTCTCTCTCTCTCTCTCTCTCTTTGATCCCTGTTGAGCAGAAGAGCCACCAGGCAGGCGAGCGCCTCTTGTTCCCATCGTGCATAGTGAGCAGAGTGATCAGCGAGTAGCGCAGCGTGCAGCAGCAGGGCGTACAGTGCTGTGTGTTTTTACTGCATGGCTGTAAACAGCAGTAGTAAAGCCTGCTGCTGCTGCTGCTGCTGCTGCTGCTGCTGCTGCTGCTGCTGCTGCCGCCGCCCTCGGACTTGATAGCCGTGGCTATCATAAGCCATTCAAGTGACACAACGACGGAGCCATCGATCAAACCATCGTGACACCAGGACCTCACAGGGAAACGTAACACATTATATTTGTAAATTACACATGCCACAGGCTGATAACCAGATTAGAGCTGGTCGCTTTCATAAACCTGACACCATTTTTTTTTTATGTGAAACAGTTAAATGTGAGGGGCTCGCTGATATGGAATAAGAAAAATAAAACGTGGTTTACAAATATGAGACAAATAAAAGACACACACAGGGGCTCACATAGAAGGGTTTTTTTTGTAGAAGAAGATTAAAGTCACTGTTACACTCTTATTTCTAACAAATGTTGAAGGTGTAAAATGAAACGACACTTGCATTCTGTACCCGTATATACTAGAAAATGCAAAAACATTTTATGTATGAAATGTACCATTATAGGATAGGGGAGAGTGAAGTCTCAAAATGTCACCTTGACATCTAATGTTTCTTCACCGCTAAACAGCATTTTATTCTGACATTTCAAGTCCATTTAATTTCCATGTGGCCGTACAAAACGAATTTCACTCCAAAGTTCAGAGTATCTTGCCTTTTAATTCAAACATTTTTTTTTTCATGGGTTCAGATTAAACACTTCTGCCAAGAGACAGTGTCAATTAATTGGACTTCACTTCCGTGCATTCAGGAGATACATTACTTGAATGGGAGGACACTCCTTGTTTCTCTTCCCTCTATGGATTGATGGAAATGAGATGAAGCTGACCCTGGACGCTGTGTAGCACTAACAATTCTCTGACCTCATTTTTTCACACAAAAAAAGAAACGTCTTAGTCCTACCCACTGTGGTT
The DNA here is from genome assembly GCF_910591455.1 of Pholis gunnellus. Classification (NCBI taxonomy): domain Eukaryota; kingdom Metazoa; phylum Chordata; class Actinopteri; order Perciformes; family Pholidae; genus Pholis; species Pholis gunnellus. The sequence goes on along the minus strand of NC_136534.1, from coordinate 17,489,665 downwards.
TTTGAAAGACGAGACACAAATTCACATCCATGACGGATGATTATTACTGAAATATTTGACAATACCGCATCTCATCTCTTTAACGCATAGCATTCAGCTCAGGGTGTATAATTACCTAAGAGGAGAATCGGTTTAATTTTTCCTTAATATAAATCTGGCACATGTCTAGTAATTGCAGTTTTGCTTGAAAATGAACTCACATAACCTGAAATAGAAATCAGCTGATAAAAATAAAGGCCTGTCAGTTGCTTCGCTTTGTAATACAGCCATGGCATCTTGAAATATTCACTTTGTTTATCTGTGTGTGTGTGTGTGTGTTTGTCTGAGTGTGTGTTATCTTTGAACCTCCTGTCATCCATTTAATCAGAACATTGCAAGCTAACACACACACACACACACACACAATATATTTAAAGTGATACAGCTTGCATAAACAACATACATTTGAGTATGAATGATGCACAGGAATATTTCAATACTATTTTATCTTATCCCCACGCACACACACACACACACACACACCTTCACACAAACACATCCATTCAGAAAACATCAGTTACAAATGGTTTACTACCCTTATACTCAGACATAAATATCAGTAAGGTCATATGCTTTCGTGTGGAAAGGAAAGTGTCTGGGGATCTGGAATCAGGAATTCACATAACAGCGTGCAGTGTATTATTTCAATAAGCCTAACTGGCTTGTACTAACTTGACTTGAATGAATAAAAATGGTTTTATAAGGAGAACACATAGTTTGTATGCCCAGTGCCAATGCTTGTATAATATAAGTGCATACTTTAAGGTCGACCAAGGAGCAAGAATATTTCGTTGCCCCACCTCTACACCTGATATCTAATACAGATGGGAGCAGAGGACTGCAGCGCCTGCTCCCAGGTTGACTATAACTACATAATTTACCGAATTTAATGTACATATAAATTGTTTTCTGTAGTTGCTTTTCTTCCTGACTCCTCCGTCAAGATGTCCTTACAGCGCATGACCTGGGGGATTATCATATTATGTTTGTTTTAAAAGGAATAATCTCTCACTGCTCAACCTTTTACAGGCATCCAGAAACTCTGAGGGCTCTGTGTTCAGGGGAAAATAGCTTCAATATCACAGAGCTATCAATGCAGTGCAATCATCTAAGAATAAACATGCATTCAAGCTGTGCATTTACATAATGTACATTCATGAATGAAATGCTAGGCTGATTGTTGTTGTTTTCTGTTTTTTTTTAAACAAGCATTGAGATTGAAATCAAGAACAAATTGGATGTAAGATTTTCAGCAGATGGGATGAGACAGTAAAAATAACTCCGGGAATATTCTGAATTTAGTGGAATCATGTTATGGCACGGAACAAATACACAGTTTTTTAACAATCACACGTTAAATGGATTATTTTTTCATTACATCTCAAGCTGGTAGTCGCAATGCCACAGTGTTGCTCTGCTGTTTGCACCAGCCCTTCCATTAATTCCCTCACTGATTGGCCAGACACTGGGATCACCTAGCCAGATCTAAATCAGTCACTAATTATAAAAGCAAGATGAATAGCAACCGACACTGTAGCCCTTCAGGACCTGGAAGGTGAAACATTCTGTAACAACTACAAAACTAGGAAGTTGCTCGTGACTCTGAGCAGGAAAAAAAAAGAAAAACATCTAGCCCTGCATAGTAATGATTCACAATCTTATTCTGTGGATGAACCGATTAAACATGGTGTGGGAAACCTTTACTGATAACTATCATGCCTTTTGTACAAGGTCTCTCACAGGCAGCTGCACTCACACAAGCAGACGTGCATGTGTAGACGTTACACGTGTGGAGGAATGCAGATGTCACATTCACACAGACACATCCGAACATTTAAAACATTTTAGAATCAGAGAAACGGTGGTCTCTTTCAGTAGCAGGTGCCACGTGTTGCTGAAGTCAAGCCGGATTCTGACTGCTTAAAATCTAACGCTGCGATGTCACAATGTTGTGTACAGGTTTCAGCTGCGTTCACAGCACATCTGGCTCTGCCCCCGCTCATAGCCAAAGGTGTTAGAAACACTTCTGTCAGCCTATCCTATAAACGCTGGTGGATCAGTCTGGCTTAGGGAATGCACTCCCATGCAGGCAGAAGCCCAACAAGGGGAGAGGAATTTGAGGATTGAGACCAGCGACAGGTTTTTTTTTTTTCTTTTTTTGAGCAGCCTCAGATGATTGTGAAGAGTAAAAGGTGGTGAGAGGTTAGTGACAGGAATGTCAGAACA
>NC_136534.1:17314900-17482400 GCF_910591455.1 Pholis gunnellus | reverse complement strand
CTCTCACACACTCTTACACCCAGCAGCTGGGGGGGGCTGTTCCAGATGTCTGAGAGTGTTTGAGACAAGTCAGCCCGTTGGGGAAGATTCCTCGGTGGCAACAGAGGGATAACAGTGTGCTGCCATACGCCCAAATATTCACCGTATCGGGATATAAATAGATCAAGAGGAAAAACTGATCGGCAATCTTGCGGGTTTAGCGGTGGATATAGGACGAGCAAGCAGACGCACTCACGCGCGCACACACACACACACACACATACACACACACACACACACAGCACTCGCGCACTAACATTGACCACGCAGCCTGAGAAAATGAGCATCAACAGATATGATCACCTCAATTAATATATCCGCAGCGGAGTGAGGGGGGAAACTGCAGCCAGCGCTGGTGTTTAAAGACTTAAGCGAAACCCAAACTCTGTCTTTATTAATAATGCATGGAAAATTCCTGGCAGACAAAATCATAGTCTAAAGGTTGAGTCTATATGATGAATTGAACTACCGGTAATCTGCGAGCGTGTGTATCGTCGGAACACGTATGCCGGCTGCTGTGAGGAACATATGCGTTAAGGGGCTGAGAGGCTTGTGAGTTTTTTAGGCGCAGCAATGACAGAGGGGTCAAAGCTCCGGTGCGCCGGCCGTTTCCACCTCTCCATCCCCGAGCATCCATCTCTCCATCACAAGCGGCCGCACAGATGCCGACACCCGAGCCCCCTATTCCTGTCTCAATGACGCGTATAGCACCCTCTCACTGCCCGAGCCGCAATTAATCTAAGCAGCACAGAGTCTGTGTACGTGTGTGCGCGGCGTGAAGCGGAGGAAAGAAAAAAAAAATGCCTCCGCACTGCAAATATCATGGAAAATAAATGTACTTACTGTTTTTCACCAGCCTTTCCCCCCTCTTTTCCTGCGTCCCTCCATCCTTTTTCACATCCTTCCTTTTTGAGGTATCCGTTTTGCGGGTGTCCCCCCCCCCACCACCACCGCCACCACACACGCACACACACAGACACTCACGCTGGGAAAATATATATATCTAAATATATATATATATATGTTCTACATGTATTCAATTTCTCCGGTCTCTCTCTTTACCTCTCTCCCTCCCTCTCTCCTCTCCTCTCTCTCTCTCACACACACACACTCTCTCTCTCTCTCTCTCTCTCTCCCTCTCTCCCTCTTTCCCTGTTCTTTTGTTAAAATTCAGTATATGCGCCCCGTCACCTAGCAACCGTCAACCTCTCTCTCCCTCCCTCCCTCTCTCTCTCTCTCGTTTCCTCCCCCCCTCCCTCCATCACTGGCGACACGTGTTGAATGCTAAACTTAGCGGTCCGGAATAAAATTAATAAAGGGATGGACGCTCTATATCTCCCCCTCTCTGCCGGTCCCCCTCTCGCTCTCTTTCACTCTCGCGCGTATCATACTGCAATATAAATATTTACTAGAACCACTCAGCCCTCTCATTGCCCCCCCGCACCCCACCTCCCTCCCTTGCGTCCCTCCGCATTTCCCTCCCTCCCCTCCTTCCCTCCATCCATCCATCCATCCATCTCTGGCTCCCTCCCTGCATCCCTCCCTCGCCGTCCTGCCTTTTTCTCCTGCCTCCTATCACCTCTTTCTGCTTCTCCAAGCAAAACGGAGGCGCCACACCAGCATCTGTGGATCCACATGTGAGTGTCACCCTGCCCGGTGCGTCTTTGCATGAAGAGCGTGCGTGGCAGTGCATGTGTGTGTGTGTGTGTGTGTGTGTGTGTGTGTGTGTGCGCCACTGAGAAACTACATAGCATGTCAGTGAGCATGTGTGAGCAGCTTGCAGAGAGTGGGGGGAACATGCCGTATTTCAACACTGCAGCTCAGTTAGTGAACTCCTCGTGTTTTGGCTTCAGAGCTGTAATAAGATATTTATAATTAAGTCACTTTTTTATTTGTTCAAGAGAAATGCTAAAGTAGGCTGTGCTAGATTACATTTGGTTTATAATTCTCTTTTATCCGAAGGTGAATCTCTGGGAGATGCAGACGGTTCACTCAATTTGGGATGTGTTGTTATCCTCCACTCAGTCATCCTTCATTTCCTCTGGGAGAAATCTGGAATCATCACTAATCGATTGAGCAATAGTTCACCTCAGATCACCAGCAGACTGTTCATGAAGCGACTCAGTAAATGTTCTGTTTTTTGGGGTTCAACCTTTTCGTCAGACCTTTGGTTGTCTTTCGTGATCACATGCAGAGAAACACACAGTCAAATATACGGTATAAACACAAACGGAGAGGGATAGGCTGAGGGCTTGAATGTATACTGCTTTGGGACAAGCAGGGCAAAGGTCTCACTGTATCTTTTGCCCCTGGGTGTTTGGTAAATGATGGACGCACTCCTCAGCTCAATCGAATTGAACAATCATCAATATGGGACCGACTCCAAGCAATACACAAGCTGCAGTTACAATCATTATTAAGCTTTGCCTCTAGATAGGTCACTGTAGTCAATGTGTTTGTTTGTGTGTGTGTGTGTGTACATTGTTATATACATTTTGTTTGGACATTTTTACATTTCTACATCCTTTACTCAATTCAATTAATCCAAAACGTAAAAAACAAAACATATTTCCAGCCGTTGCAGGTATAGTTTGGGTTTTATTTGCACTGGTTTTGAGATATCATCTTCCTCCACTCCACAAAAGAGCTGAATGGAATTTTGTTTGTGGTTCTGACAGAATAAAAAAAAAAAAATGATTTAAAGTTTCCAACAACATCTCTTTCCAAAATCAGTGTCCTCATTACTCTGGAACAAGTTGTCAAAAGTTTTTATATTTCCTTGGTAGAAAGTCGTTCCAAGAAAAACTCTTGACAGGGAGGCAGTAATCTCAGAGATGGATACTTCAAAAACCTATAGGCAAAAAAACTACCTGTGGTAGTTAGTATTAGTAGAGTTGAACTAGAAAACATGTTTTTTAAGAAGGAAATCTTAGTGAACCGACCCTTTAATCTACTATTAAATGGGGATTCTACAGGTGGAATTGAGAAAAGTTACACACGCCTACACTCAGTCCTAACTTGTCTCCAATGTATCCTAATACAACGGTTGGTATCTTACGAAAAAGTTACCAAAAGATTTCCTACGAAATGCCAGCTACACGTGTCAATTTCCACACGTTACACGCATAAAGTCTTTCCAAAATAAACTTCCGTCTTCACAGGCAACAACAAGTAAGACTTGGGAAAAGATTGTGGTTTGGGTTAAAATAACTACGGAAGTGGTGTTACTTGAGTACAGCAAGTTACGTGAAAAATGAATCAACTCCCATCGGCCTTGTGTGGGCTTTTGCGGTCTTTGTACTTCCTGTTTCATGATTACGTGGATTATATACAAATTAATTTCTTGGGATATCTACCAATTACAGCGCATTCATTTTCATAGCTACAAACACTGTATGAGAACAGCCTGAGGTTTCACATTGCACATACAGGTGCACAGATAGGGCAGCAACTAAGGAATACTTTCTTTATAGATTGATCAACGGATTATTTTCTCAAGAAACCATCAACAAAACGTGGAAATAGTGAAATATGTCCATCAAAATTCCCAAAAGCCCAAAAAGACGTCCCTCTAGTTTTGTCCGACCAACAGTTCAAAACCCAAAGATATTCAGTTTACAGTATAATGATGTAAGACAGAGAAAAGATTTGAAAATGAGAGAATGTTTTGAATCTGTGCTTGAAAACGATTAATCAATTATTAACACAGTTGCACAGACGCACATGCACAAAAAGCCGCTCTGTTTACACCCTGGATGTTTTGTGATGGCTTGATGCTGCACGAGCAAACAACCAACAATTAAGAACATTAACTGCTGCTACTCGTACACTGATCTATGGTCAGTTTTAGGACTCCGTCCATATGGCAATAAAGGTTGGCATGTCGGGTGATTAGGCTGATCTGCACACCCCTAGCCCAGCGATTAGGCTCCAGATGGTATAGAAAGAGTGGTGGCCGCTGTTTCTGGGCCATACGATTTGTGATAAGGGATCCATATCTGGTTCAGTGGTGCGTTCACTGTCGCTGCTGTGGTATTAATAGGCCAGATACACATCAGCTATTCATATTTTCAGCTGCGGGTAAAAGGTGAACCAGCCGCTGTACTCTTCATATTCGCCTTGTTATCTGTATTTGCCACATGCATTCATCTTCATTTGCATTCATCAATCAATTCATCATCACAGCTCACCCGCGTGCTCCTCTCTCTCTCTCTCTCCCTCTCGCTCGCTCTCTCTCTCTCTCTCTCTCTCTCTCTCCTCTCCCTCTTCCTTCCCGTCTCTATGGTGGTCTCTCCATTTTTGCCTGGGGCCTATGGAGATATTGGAGTGGTAACATTAGGGTTTATGAGGCATGTGATGGTATGCGTCATCAATGTATTTACTCCACAGTGTGTGGAGCACACAAAAACCGACAATGTCTGAGTACATTTACATGATAGTTACAGCGCAGAGGAGTGTTTTCCTGTTGTGGTTAATAAAAGTTGGACATATTATTGAGGCGCATTGCTTTGCTGATGTCTGTTTGTTTTCCCAGTTCCCCCTACTGTCTGAGAGAGCGCGTGTGTGGGAGATCGAGTGAGACAGACAGTTTGATTTTTGTTGTTTGGTCTAATCTGATGTGACTGGGAGCCCCTATCTGTATTTACGCATCTGTTTAGCTCTGAGCTAACAATCAAACAATAAGGTTTCCTCTCCCTCTCTAACACACACACACACACACACATACACTGTGTACACAGATGCACAGAAACATTTAATGTTGTTGAAATAGTTTTATTATCTATTGCAATGTTTGAAATATCTCACATATCTTATATGCAAATGTAGATCTAGATTTGTAGATGAATGTTTATTGTTTATTATCCTGCAAAAAGCGAGTGGTAAATGAAGAATTCAGATCCTTCCCACACTGTAAAAATACACTACAGGTATAAGTCTGTAAGTATGTAAGTATGATAAGGAAAAGGTTTTAAAAGTAAAAAAACTAAATGCAGAAAAATTAAAAAAATGACAGAAAACAACAGAAATGTTTATCATACATATATTTGTTAGGTACTTTAATTACTAGTGCAGTGCCCGAACAAAACATGCCTGTTGAGAAGGGGCCCGAACGCTTGGCCTGTGCCGTTGCTGCTCGCAGCTTTCTCAACACAGAAAGCTCACACAAACAACTTCACACTCGATGCTGCAGCCACTCAAGGTCAGAAACAACAGTGAAATAAGCCTGCAGTCTGGTTCACAGGAAACAACACCGGGGGCAGACTTCACCATCGTAGGCGCAGCAGGCAACTTCCCAAACAGCTATATGATGTTTGATATGAAAAGCATAACTAACTCATTGCACCCCGAAATAACTTACAAAATCACTTTAAAAATATGCTACTCAACTGTATGCTACTCTGACTGGTCACATTGCAGATTCAGCTTTTACTCAAAGAATATAATTAAAATGTTGATGGATTGTTATTTATTTCACTACCCAGCAGTCATTCAGTACATTTAAGATCATTGTGTTGATACAGTCTTCACTTGAATTATACATTTTAATGCAGGACTTTCACTGTGCGATATTGTGACGTACTTCTACTTCAGAGGAAAACCCTGTTCTAATGTACCTGACATGAGATGTTACTAGTTATGTTACAGATTCGGATTTGACTCACAAAGTCTAACAAACAAAATATAGTGCATTATTAATCACTAAACTATCCAGCTTCAAAGAATTTAAAGCTCCGCCTTGAACAGATAACACTTAATTAAGTAAATTGAAGTACATTGTGCTGCTCCCTCTCTTTCACTCTTTGCCTCAAGTAAACATTTGATTGCAGGACTTTTTCTGTGCGGTATTTATAGTTTTACAATTGATGGAAAATATTTTTTCTTCAGAGAGAACGTTTTGAGTATTTTAAATGAAAGTTTTTGATACAGTATGGCACTTTCTTAAGTTTGAATGCGTTTTCATGCGAGAAAGTTTCCAAATTACGCCTGTTTGGAAATTTGCTGCCATCGTTTTTCGAAGATGGGAAGGCCACTACGGGGTACCTTGACAATGGTCCGTCTGTCGCTTTGCATACTTCAGTGAACAGTCTGATGGTAAAATCATACTTAATATTTCGAACACAGCAGTGGGGACTCGCAGGCACTAACTCGCTCAGGTGTCCGGGTCCGTTTTAGCAAAGATATTTTGCGTTTTTTGTGTTAAAAATGAGTATAGCAAAAAACATGTTGACACAATTTCAGTTGTAATGGCAGAGTGGCTGTTCCTCTGCTCGTGCTTGTTGACTCCAGAGAAGTGACGAAAAGACAATTTTCCAGGCAAGAGATTAATTTTACAGTAATATAGAACAAAGAAAAAATCCGTACATCATCACACTGGAGAAGCCGGAATTGTTAAAAAATATTATTATTAATGTTAATTAATTTTGTTTTGTTATCATTATTACATTATTAAAGTTATTGATTGATTATCACAAATAGCTGCTAGTTCATTTTCCGTCCGCTTCAACAGCTGTAAATTCACCATCACTCAATAAGATCACCACCTGTTGATGAAGCTCACTGAGAATTTGAACACTGATGGACCGTGCATCGGTGGTGGAATATAACTAAGCACATTTACTGCATATTGCTAGGCCCACTGGAGGGAAGGGAGGCACGGGAGAACCAGAACCATGGCCTGCACGGGGCAGGCTGTCAGACCCTGCTGCAGTCAAATGAAACACTACCGCTGTTGTCCACAGGGACCAACAAGATCCACACAGAGTAAAGTTCCTCGTAGTAATTTAAAGTAAAATTGTCAATGCAGGACTTTTACTTGTAATCGAGTATTTTTACAACAAGAGATTGCTACTTTTCCTAAACTAAAGACTGTGACCCTGCATTCATGTGCTACTGAGAAGGTCCACCATCTGGAACTTGGCAGTTGGCTGCTTAATAGCTTGTTCTCACATTCTATTTTATTGGAAAATCCCATTCATAAGACAAGTGATAAACAAAAGCGGGTGGCCTGCAGCTGAAACAACTGACACAATAAACTAAACAAATGCTTCTTAAGACTCCGACAATACCCACACACGTTAAGTTAAAGCGGTGCATGTTCATACAAGAGTTGTTTTTTCTCGAGTGAAATGAAATGTGGATTTTCTGGCTCGGTAAGACAGTTAATTGTTGATGATGTTGTATCTTTCCAAGAAGTTTGATTTGGTTTCTAAATAAATGAAAAGTGAATGCAGGGAGAAGCAGGATTCATTTTCATCTGTATCCCAGATGGTGAATGTTTTGAACATGAAACAGTCATACTAATTTTGCTATCAATTAATATTTACAGTATGCTGAGACATATTTACACTTCCCACTCTAACGATAATAATAATTCAAACAATACTATCACACATGTTGCACACAAAAGTCTGGTTTTAGTCAATATTTAGACAGTGGAACTGAGTTTTAATTTGAGTCTTAGTTCAGTCAACGTTGTAGTCATGATTTTCACAAACAGTTTCATGATGCTGTCTGTAAAAGTTCCATTGAAAAGTAAGCACATCTTTAATTACATATTTAGTCCTCTAAGCTGAGAATGTGTTCCTGTGGCCTTCTGCTAAATCCGACATATTTCACTCAGTAGAACAGTAGGCAGACGAGCTTTATCTGGGAAACATCACGTCATTATGTGGAGCTAAAACTGATATTGAATGAAGTTGAATGTTCACCGAATGAGTTGGTGTCCGTTTATGAATCGTAAGAAACCGTAAATCATGTTTTAGAAGGAGTAGATTACTGTAAAGGAGCATGAAATGTCATGAAATAAAAAAGGACGTCAACAATTACTTTTCATCAAAATGTTCGTTGGCAAAATTGAGGCTGGTACACGAGCAATTCAAACTGGTTTGAGAACAATTCAAAGTGCAGTTAATGAGGGAGATTAAGACATAGAACAGGTCCTTTTTTACTTTTACGTTGTGCGATTCCTGCTCTTTCTGCAGCACATTTGTCAGATCCCACTGAAAAAGGAAGACAGACAGAAAGACGTTGACCACAAGGAGTGAGAGATTGCAGGGCTGTGAGAACACTTCTAGTGTCTCAGAGGAGTGGTGCTTGATTGGCAGTATGTTCTATCTGAAATAAAAACTTGTTCACACAGGTCAAAATGGAGGTTTTGAGCAACACATCTGGCTGCAGTGTGAGGGGCTGCTCCACTGAACTCCTTAAAATATACCCTTTTTCATTGATACGCGTCATATAATTCTTTTATTTAAGATTTCCAGTTAAGTTGTTTCCTCTCACGGTGACTGGTAAGTTCCTCCATCTGGCGTGGATGTTGTTAAACAAACAGACCTCGAGCCGCGGGGAATATACTAAGATTTCCACACGGTGCTGCATTACACAAACTCACTCAAATTGTATTTCTTTTGGAGAACTGCATTTGCCTTAAAGCTCTTGGGATGACTTTCTGCACCTGCATTGACTGTACGGTATTAACAATAAAGACGTGAAGCCAGACGGTGTGTTGGGGAGCTGGTTGGATGAGATGGAGACAAGAGCGTGAGGAAGGGGTTCAGTAAAAAAAAAGAGAGGCAACAGAGCACAGCCATGTTTTTAAAAGAGCTAGAGATGCCATTTCAACTTTCTTTAGATGCCTCCACTTCGCCTGCGACACTATATGTGTGCATTTACTTTGCATTCAGTCACTGAGTCTATCTCTCTTTCACCCTTTCCTCCTGATCTCACACACAGGGCAGAGAGTGAGGTAAAGTGGCAATTGAATTTCCTTTCAGCGGTGGTGTGTGGAATAGGAAAAAGTTCAGGGCCACAGTGCTAGCCTCTATCTCACACACAACGCAGCCCAAATCCATTCCACTGCCCTTCCTCGTCCACACATACTTGCCTCCAAATCCCCTCCGCTCCATTCCTGGAATAAATTATTTATTTTCGGTCCGCAGCATTTTTATCGTCTCTGTGGTGCGCCTCAACTTCTGTCCCTGTGGAGAGCCCTGATGAATGTGTTGGGCTCACACCCTCTGATCATCCCTGCTCTGAACGCCTTTAGATACACACTGGCTTCTGGCTGCCTCCAATGCACATAAGGACTCTCTCTCTCCTTCCCTCACCCCCCTCTCTCTATCCCTCTCCCTTACTCTATCCCTCTCCCTCACTCTCTCTCTCTCTCTCAGACTCACAAATACACAAAGGGATAATGCAAGCTATAGAATAGATCTGGATCCTTTATCTTTTCCTTTGCACACACAAACTCTGCAGAGACAAAAACACATTTTCTTCCTCCTCTGTGGATCTCAGCTGGCAATGTTGTTCCTTGTTCAGATTAATGATGACATTTAAGAACACTCAACAATTTCAAATAACATCTATAATTCATCGGGGAACATGCGTTCAACAATGTATGGAATTCAGTCTATATTGCTGCGCTCATGAATATGTAGAAAAGCTGCAAATGAATTATTCTTTTTCATAATTGGGAGTCTCAGGACTTGATTACCAGAGCAAGAAGCCTGCCCCTGTGTGTGTGTGTGTGTGTGTGTGTGTGTGTGTGTGTGTGTGTGTGTGTGTGTGTGTAATGGTATGTGTTAATATGTGATGCACATCTAGTGTGTGTGTGTTTGGAGGAATTAATGAAGGCAGTTGAATTTTCTCTTGCGCCAAGTTATCATGTCGGGGTGCTGCACTGATTGGCGTGGCCTGGACCGCTTTCTGGAGCCCCTAACGATGTCGGATAAGACCTCATCTTCCTCGCTGGCGTGCGCGCGCGTTTCCCAACGGGGCACAGCTTGACAACACGAGATTGGGATTCGATAAGGATAAGTGAGCGCTCTGTTTCATCCAGGTCTCCGGGGGATTCACTTCTAACTTCTAACGCGCCATAAAAGCACACATACACACATAGGAACCACATCCCCCCTGGCGGGCGGTCCTCCAGTGGTATCAATTAAGGAGCTGGTCCAATCAATGTCTTAGCACAAGCCTGACACTCCACAACAAGGAGATTAAGACTAATCTTACATCTCAACACAGAAGGGACAGCCACACAAACATACAAACATACAAAGACACATCACAACACACAGAGATGTTAGCACAACAACCAGCCTCCTTTTTGACTGCTTAGCAGTTGTATCTGGCGGCGTTTGTGCTTTGAGACACTCAACAAGGGACAATAATGGAATGTGTACTTTCTCTTTCTCTCACTGTTATTTTTCTCTCCTCTTGTCTCTCCTTTTTTTTTGGCCAGGCTAAAGTCTGACCTCAATACTTCAGGTTTATGATGATTGGACCAAAACAGAGATCAGAGGCGTCCAGCGGGCTTGTCGTGATAGTGGAGGGAAAAGAGGGAGGCTGAGGATCCGGACGCACTCGCAGAGAAATGCTGCTACTTACCACACTTCATAACTGTACAACACGAAGTACATAAACCAGTCAAACCTTATCCGCACTGACCGCTGAATTCCTCATCTTAAATCTCGCTCAAAGTCTTACCTTTCACCCGGCCGTGAGATGAAAAAGCTGTAGCGTGTCAACTCTGCGCCCCTCCACCAAACCACCGTTAATCCAGGCCCTGGAGGGAGGGGTCCATCATTCACACGCTCGGAGGGGACACCACAGAACCTTTGACCTTGGCTTGTGACCACATCTTGAGATTGGAGAGCCAGTAATGCAGCAATGGCAGGGAGCCCACCAGTTAATGATCTGCTTCTTCCCTATTTCCAGCTACAGATCCGTACTGCTCACCACCATCGCAGCACTGACACATAGCCACACGCACACACGCACACACACACATTGTCTTTCTATCAAACACATGCACGCGTATGAACACAATCAGAGCCGGAAACATAGAGGTCAAAGAACGCCTCACCAGTTTTTTAAGTGCACCCATTCATTTTTCATTTGATGATGTGAGGGGATGTGATAGGTGTAAGCACCGTGATGAAGTCCCCTCCAATTCCATCACCGCCTGCTCCTCCATCCTGCAGGACATGAAATAAGGACGAGCAGCTTTGACCAGGAGCAGAGTTTCAAAATGTTTCACTCAGGTGGAAGTAAAGCACTGCCGCCTCAGCTGAATTTGTTGTCATTGAAAAGATGAAGGTGAGGGAAGATTGATCACAGCTTTACAATCAGAGCAAGAATAGTTCGCAAGAATATTTTATATATTCATCTTTGAAATTTTGGAAAATTCTGTATTCCATTCACATTTTTAGCTTTAAGTTTATTGAAAATGCAACGTTTCTGTCAAAGACTAACCCGATCTTTAACAAAACTCCATGACAACTCAATTTTCTTCTGTTGCAAAGATCACGAGTACACTCGAGAGTACTGTTGTGCCCTGAGGGGCCATGGTGCTAAAACAGGAACTACAAGTCGGGCTATCTTACCCTGATCAGGGAAAACACATCTGAATGCGTTTAAAGAGCGCATCGTTATCTGAATGCAGTCAGCTAAACCACATTTGGAGAAACTGTGATCCGATCTGAGCAGGATGCAGCTTTAACACATTCTTGATAAAAATAAAATTCACCCACCAGGCTGAATGGTCACCTGATTCTGACTCTCTCTGCTAACATGCAAGCTACCCACCAAGAGCAACAAGCAGCAGTATCTAGCAAGTCCGATAGCGAGGCCTTACTAATTTCCATTTCGAGATTGGATCAAGACAACGAGAACGCTTATTAATGCCAGGTCCCGATGATCAGGTGTGATCATCCAGATAGTGTTTCCAGATAAAGATCCCATGTTTATACCGGCATGTTTATTAACAGCAGCTTGGTTGCATCTTTGTCCTCCTCTCTCTCCTCTCATGTCTTGTCATCTCTCTCCTGTCATAGCTAATTAATTAAGGTGTTGTGAAAAAAAAATTAAAAAGATTACAGACATTTCAAAAATAATGTTTCTCTGAATTCTTCAGTAACAGCTAGTTCCACCTCTGATCTTTTAAAGAAGGCAGAGTATAAATCTACAGTAAACATACATTACATCTTTTAATCAATCAACAAACCAATCTTTTGATCAGCTCCATAATTTGCAGGATCAGTGATCCGAGAGCCCTGCCGATTCTCACCATGGTTACCAATAAACAGCCCTCAAACCACAATTACATTTTCAATCAAAGCAATCAATGACTCAACCAACTGCTGAACACACATCTAAATCACCACCAATCATCCTTTAAACAGCGGCAACGCGTGTGCTGTCAGAGCTCTGCGTGCGTGGAGTCCAGGGGAAAATGGAGGCAGAGAAGAGAGAAGCACACCTCAGCACTCTGAAGTGGCTTCCCTTCTCTAAACACTGATCTGATAAGATAGGAGCAAACCCCGCCAGGAATTTGTTTCCACCGCTCTTTCACTGCGGAGCGGATGATAGCGAAGACACGTGGAGAGCCACTTTGGCCCTAAAGGAGGAATTAAAATCATTTTCCCAGCAAAAAAAAGCCCCCACAAACACCTACTAAGATCTGTCTTTTGTCTTTTCTGGGAGAGGATACAATCAGCATGACTTGTTGCAGTATAGTCACAGGAATTTCATCGGCTCCAGCTCCGATCGGCAGTGATGGAGACATGACACTCGGTTTGATGCTACGTGACACGTGAATATATAATAAATCTAATTTACAAGGATTTGGTTATAACAATTTATTCAAGCAAAAAAGATACAATTACTCTGCCTTCCTCAAAGTCACCAGACAACAGAAACTTTACCTCGCTGACCGTCAAAACTCACGTCATTCAAACCCGAAAGAAACAAATAAAAAACTCATCAAAGTCTTCTTTGTTACTCTTTCCACTATGTCAACGATCACAACAATCAGAGAAACTGAATAAGTAACAGGTATAACAAAGAGGTTACCACCGTATTATTTTCACTGTTTACTAATGGTGTTTTTATGGCTGTAGCGAAAGTCCTTTTTAAAAATTCTATTGAGGTTTTCATAACGAAACTTCAAATGATGATATGACGTCATTCCCTTAAAGAAATAAGAAAAATATGATTGCGTGTTACTGTGACAATATGAATTAATGTTGCCGTTAGATTGCTGCTCGACCGCCCTCCTAGTACTAGCCTCCCGTTTTGTCCTGCAAACGGGAGAGCAGTTCTTTAAATGTTTTTGAAAGGCTTATGCCAACAAATGTGGATTGAAGGTGAATATTTTGTCGGATAAAAACCTTGTGAATTTGGAAATGATCTTTTTTCAATAAATGTTGACTGTTGGACTGAAGACTGAGACAATTACGAGAACTGAGCGCTGCGAGAGAGAAGGTGGAAGGTGGATTGCACACAATGTTTCAGTAAGCTAATAATAACGGTAATTTGTATGTCAACGTTATGAATGAAGCTTCAAACTCAACTATTCGGGAAAGCTCTATCTGTTATGAACATGACACACCAGAAAAGAAAACCGAAATGCTTCTATAGACCGTTTTAGCAGGTTTTCCCATGTTTAAGAATTCTGATTGTACGTGATCATTTTGGTAGAAAAAGGGTATAAGAAGCAAGGGTTGGTTATTTGGCTCTTGGTTAGACTGACCCGGAGAGGCCAAACATCTGCTTCTCTTATTTGATGAGGAGGCAACAAAATGTGCTTGGCAGCCACAGTCAGCTCTCGCTCACACAAAAGGAGAGCGGCGCCCGTGACTCAAGGACGGACACGGGCGAGAAATTCTGACTGCTTTGATTCCTCTACTCATTGACTAAACACGGATTCAATTAAACCCGGCTCAAGGTCGTGAGGTAATACAATGTGAGCGAGCCTGGCGTTGTGCTTAATGGAAGTTCTCATGGCTCTGGTAATATTTAATCCGACGGCCCACCCTAACTACCCCTGTGTGTCAAGCGTGGGGGTCCTGTCTGAGGAATATGCCTCAAATTCAAAAGGTGTCAACAAACAGTGTTACTTATTGTTGCCAAATAGAGAACGATGATAGAGTGTGTTGTTGATGACACGTGTTGGCGACAGAGAGAAAAGAGCAGATAAAGATCAGAGAGAGTGAGAACGGGAGAAGGGGGGAGGTGACACAGGTGAGGAGGCAATAAAGTACAGTGGGCGGGGAGTGGATAGTATGGGAGGGAGAGAAAAAAAAGAGATAAGGAGGGAACAGACAGAGGAATTTGTGAGGAACCGAAAGCAGCGGAGGGCAGTTGAGGGGAAAGGCAAGAGCGCTCAGCAGACACCAAAGGTTACGCTTAAGAAGTCTGAGGAGGAATTAAACAAAGCACAGAGAGGCAGAGAAGGAAAAGAACAGGTAGAGTTGGTTGGCTTTCAATCTTACCTCGCAGCTAATTACCACTTTCTTACTGTGGCGAAAGAAAGCAAACAGAAGCTAAGTGAGAAAAAAAAAAAAAAAAACTGCAAACAGAAAAGGGCAGCTGAAGGCAGGAGAAGAGAAAGCAGAAGTAACAAGAAAAGTAGGGAGAGACGGCAGTTTACTCAATTAATTGAGTAAGAGAAACAAAACAGGAGAGACGAGGCTGCAAGGGAGGGAATAGGTGACACTCATTGACAGAGAGGACCGGACTAAACTCAATGGATTACTGACATCAGCAAAACAAAGGAAGAAGAGCGTCAGAAAAGAGGTCACTGTGGTCCGGCTGCAGCGTAGCTTGCCTGAGCCTGTCTATGCAACCAAGACCGCTGAGATAGACAGACTCCAGCACAGACAGCCCTCTCTGCAACAGCACCATGTTGATGAAAGAGTACCGCATATGCATGCCACTGACTGTGGATGAGGTAAGCGTGTTTGTCTTTCCCACGCTCACACACGTGCGCGCGCACACACACACACACACACACACACATAATCCTCCCACGACTTTAAATTGAAAGGACAAGAGAGGGGTTTATTTCTAACGTGCAAAGTGTTGTTTTCACTTGTAATCTTGAAAGTGTTAATGTGCTGATAAGGACAGTGCCAACGGAGCACACAGACCTCCTGCGGCGGCTCTGTGGGAGCTTTGGCACGCTGGGGTAGCGAGGAATGATCAGCACCGACGGGCTCGGCCAAACTGATGGAGCCAAAGCAACAACACCTGGCCGGCAGCAGCATAGCGTTTCATCTCCCCATCTGTCCGCTTCTCGACTTCCCTCGCTTGCTTTAGCACACCAGCTCAAAAAACTAGTTGGACCGGTTTACGGTTTTTCAAGACCGTAAGCCAAACAAAGGCCTGCGGGTTTATCAACAAGGGAGATCCCGCTATGAGAGAAAAGGCGGGCAGACGAGGGGAGTTAGGCGCCAAAGTGCCCTTCAGAAGAAACGTCCTCATCGTCGTCGCCTCCTATACCGTCCCCCCCCCCCCCCCCCTCAATTGTACGTGTTACCACAACAATGACAGTGACAAATAGCAGTCCAAAATAGGATTTACAGTATCAGTTCGGGGCACACAGGAACTCGAGCTGGCAGCAAATCCTCTTTCGCCTGAATGTAATGTAAGTTTAAGTGCAGCTTATTTAAGGCAGTATCAACTCGTGACAGTTACCTCAGTCCAAGCCTTTTAATTTTTTAGAAGGGAACGCTGCTGATTTTCAGGTGTGAAATATCCAGAAGCACTTCCGTAACACAATACAGCTCAGCGTGCGTTAAGGAATGTTCACTTTTGTGTTCTGCTGTTGTTAAAAGCTGACAGGTGGCGGCTGCATTTCAGGTGGCGGAGTGCGTTAGTGGAGTTGCACAAAAGCAACTGCCAAATAAATCCCATGATCCAACCTGTCCGAGACTCTGGGCAAATCTACAGCTGTGCCATACTTGGAGCTGAGCACACAATAAATGACAAATATTTAGATAAGGTTGTCACATTGTCATTGTCAGTAGACGGATCCAGGGTTACATAACAATTTCAAGTCTTTGCTCTTAGTATTTAATCACTGGAAAAGTTGCCATGAGCTTTACTTTAATCTTAAATTCTTTCATGTTCAGTTGCCGTCACACTGGCACTATCTGCAGAGTTTTCCGCCCCGCAATCATGAGCTATATTTACACTCAGGAATTTATGACTAATTCACAGCTTGTAAACTATCCTTGCCTTTTTTTCTTTTTTTTTTTTAAACAGGAGGAGGAAAATACATGCCAAGTGCCGTCAATAGATGAGTCTGTCAACACATAACTCATCACCGCCAGTCAGATAATAAAAATGATTTAAGGACAGATAAGTCTTTTCAACTTCCTGCTAAGATTAGTATCCTAAAAAACAACCTGTGAGGGAGGAGCTTATTGCTTTGCAGTCTGTTAGTCTTAAGACTGTGTATAAACTCCCATCGCTTTGATTAATGAAGTCCCATGGATACCCAATAAGTAAATATTGAATGTTGACATTCCAGTTGTAATTGGAACAAGAAGGAGGAGTGCCATGGTGATGTCAACAGAGTACATCGAAGGATCGAAAACTGAGATCTGCCCACCTCTTTCTCTCTCTTTAAATAATGCTTTAGTGCCACGCAAATATAGGGCAACGAAATGAATTACATTACAGTGGCCACAGCAGAACAGTTTACTTGTTTGCAGTATAATTTAATTGCTTTTTTTCATGCAAACTTTCACCAAGTGCTCTGCAATTAAAAAGCGAACCCAATGCTGTCCATAGAAACAACGTCGAGGAGGAAAAGACAGATAGCAGCATCAGTGCAGAAACTGAAGTATCATTGTGGAAATGGTTCAAAAGGACACCCTGAATCTGTCAGGTTGGGCTCATGGAGGAGGCCGCTCCAGATGCCCAAAGGTCTCGTCCTCTTTAGACTCACTAACTGAAAACACTCCCGCCTCATCAGCATCGGGCACAAACTGTGGGCTGCAGCAGAGAACAAAGTATTACTCCCCCTCTATCATTTAGACTCGTGCATTCACCCTCACTGGCCAAATTACATTTTGATGTCAGATATGGTAACTTGAGGGAAATCTTTAAACACAGCAAAAGACTATTTAAAATATTGAAGAGCAAATAACAAAGCGTGTCCCTAAACAGTGTACGACAACAGCAGTGAGTAAGTGCCTGTCGAGACAAAATGAGACTCAGCAACTATGGCTGAACCTGCTGCCAGGAGATTTTTCTGTCATCACTCCCACCAGCTACTTCCTCTCAGTGGCTGATGGTTATTATAATTTCCTCAATGGAGTGTGCAGTTCATTGAGTAGTAGTAGTGGTATTACTGTATTGAAGTCTATACAATTCCTTATTACCTTGTGGCCACCAATGAGTAAACATTTCTTTCATCTTTCAATTAAAATCCTTCAGAAATGTTTATTTGTATAGCCTAAAATCTAAAATTTGTCTCAAAGGGATTGAAAATCATATGTCACGCTATATCCTTTAAGTAGGGATGAATGAAAGAATGCAAACCCCATTAGTTCACATGCGTGGTCATATTGTGCCTATTTTACAACATTTACATTTTTTTAACAAAGTACATTCATCTTTCCCTCCCTCCAAAATAAGAGCTTACGCAACTTTTAGCGTATCGCACTTCATTCTAATCAGATGAAAAGGATTTGATTTAAATCCCTCTTGTAACTGTACACCTGGGGAATACGTCACAGTCATACTTAGAGAACTGGTACTAATAAGATGGGGGTATTGTATAGCTTTTAACACCAGGGTATTGTGATACCTTTCTAGTATCGGTACACTGTGCAACACGACCCCTTTCGAGTATCTCCCCCCATGGCTTTAAGAGCTACCTTTGCAAAGGTGCACCATATTTTTCTCGCAAGCCAATCAGAGCAAAACTTGGCTTTTTTGGAGGAGGGCTTAAAGAGACAGACGCTAAAATTGAGCATTTCAGACAGAGGGTGACGGCTAGTATAGTCAGTATGAGAAAAAGGTGTGTTTTTGGATCTTAAAGCTTGCACATTTTTCTAATAGAAACCCAAAATACAAGTATGACCTGCAAATGAGCATGATATGCCCCCTTTAATCACTCTGTGTTTATTAAGAAAAACTCCTGATAGACTTTTGATTGGGGGGGGGGCCTCGGGAGGAGCAACACGGAACAGACAGACATGCAATAGATCTATGTACATAGAAGAGAGAAATAATGAAATAAAGTTGTGTGCAAGCTCCTAAAGTTAAATTAAGACTATAAAACTGCTGTGGCCACAATAAATATTAGCAGTCCTCCTGTAATGTCAGTGAACAGCAATATTCGGGCCATATGATTACCACACAATCTCTTTTATTGCCAATGAATTCAACTTTACATTTGTAAGAAGAAGAGGATGCGAGTCCCTTCAAATGTTTTATAGTATTATTTTAATCTATAAACCTGCTGAATAAAGTTTTCTTGTTGCATGCTATCAACAAGCAGGTAATGAATGAAATAAACACTGCACTCAAATGTTGTCTATTTGGATGGCTTTTGATGACTTTGCTTTGTGCTTCACGCTTTCTCACCACAGTTTCTTATCTTTCTCTCTCTCTCTCTCCCTCTCTTTTCACCCCATCCCCATCCTCACCTCCATGCACCTCATCCTAAACCTCTCCTCGGGCTCCAGTACAGGATTGGCCAGCTGTACATGATCAGTAAGCACAGCTGCGAGCAGAGTGGCGGGGGAGAAGGGGTGGAGGTGGTGAAGAATGAGTCAGATACTCACCCCCAGCACGGCCAGGGACAGCTGACAGAGAAGCGAATCTACCTCAGCAGGTAGAGTGCAGCTCAATCGCGTTGTTGTACTAATGAGGCACTAAAACTAATAACTGGTGATTTGCAGTCGGAGCCTTATATGCTCGAGTTGTCAGCTCTGTCATTATGATAACCGATTGTGTTTGCTCTTTGATCCCTCACTTCACTGCAAAGCTTTACGCTCTATAGATCCACGTTGCAGGTATCACTACTGACAAGCAATAAAACATCATTTCAACACAGTAACACCAACACTGCAGTGTAACCTTGCCCACATCCAAAGTCCAAGTACCCGCTGCCTGGAACAAGTTGAGGCCTATACTGTGTGGTTACAGTAGACCTGTTACTGTGCCATGAGCTCATCTTACAGTCAACGCTTCAAGTGTTGTAATGTACAGACTTTCAGCTGAGAAAAACACGTCATCCCAATGGTCATAGAAACATATCTCTGTTGGCAGTTTGAGACATTTTGTGTGCTGGTTACACACAAAACACAAGCTTTTGAATAGAAGTTCATATATTTAAGTGGTGGTGACACTTTACTTTAACACCATCTTAAGCATTTATATACAGTGTGTAAACAGATCATGTTTTTTAGCACACTATAATTTATTTGTAATTAGATATACGGACATTTTTTTAAGGAACATATCCGGCCAGCAGCCGGTTAGCTTAGCAGAAAACGGGGTTAACAGCTAGCCGAGCTCTGCCCAAATGTACCAAAGCCCACCTAACAGCACTTCTAAAGTTCACTAAATAACATATCATATCATGTCATATCTCACTTGAAAGAGATGTCACGTTTTTTATAATTATAGCTTGTGTTAGAAAGTTAAACAGGTCATAATTCCCTCTCTAATATCGCTTTTCTATTAATATGAAAGCAAAAACAAACCTTCAAACAATTCAAGTTATTATTCAAGTTTCTGGCCAAAAACTAAATTTAACAAGATAACATTGGAAGACATTATGATAATGTTATAATTTACCTTTGCCCAATTCTAATGTTTACTGAATAGAGCTTGAAAGCGTCAATACGTGACTCAATGTAACCTCCGTTATGTAGTTGTTAGCTTAATTATTAAGCCAAGCAGAGGTTGTGCTGCCCACATAGACTGTATATATCCACCTTGCAACGTGCCGCTCGCAGCCAGTGAAACATGCAGTCAAACGAGGCGAGGGGCAGGACTACACTACACAAACACACATGGTTGTTGCTCTCAGCCACATGCAGATGCGTGTAGTACTACACGGGTGTGTTAATAAACACTTATATATGTCTGTATATCTAATTACAACTGTATAATAACTGTAATACTGTAATATAATATACAAACTCTGAATGAGGGGTGTTAAAATAAGTGTTGAGCTTTGCTTCCAGTTACAGTCATCAAAAGTAAACAAGGAAGTATGTGAGAGATGCCAGGAGCTCTGCATGGATCCATTGTTCATGTTATTGTGCTGAAAGGAAGTGTTATGTTTGGGTTGTGTTCAGGGTGACAGTCCATGAATCAACACATTGTGATAACTGTTAAAACGTCAGACTGAAAAACAACCTGGATTCTCTTTTAACTCTAAATACAGTCCCTAACCCTAAACTAACCTCACTCATTACCCTAATGTAACCTCAACTCTTATTCTAATCACCAGTATGAACTCAAGGCCTAATCCTAAAATAAACTCTTACAGAAGTAAAGAAATGTTCTCACTGTGGAGGATTTTCCTAATCTTTCTGTGCTTGTGGGGCATTTGGTCCTCATTAGTAAAGATATGCTGGAACACACACACACACACACACACACACACACACACACACACACACACACACACAAGTACAGTAAGTGCAAAATGTATTTTACTTCAATCATGCTCTGACATGTGATGTAAAAGCTAAAGCTACAGTGACAATTCCTCACCAGAGGTGTAATTGGGAATGAGTCATAAAATGAATGCTGTGGTGAGAGTAGCCTACAGGTAATCTGGCTGGAAATGGTCCAGAAACCACTTAGGATTTCTCTGTCTCCTTCCATAATCTCTACCTCGTACCATTCCCCTCTTTCACTCTCTGACTACGATCCTTCTTTCTTCCCTTTTTGAGTTCAGTAAACTCCCGGCCTGGGCGAGAACATTTGTCCCGCGATTCTTCTATGTGACAGAAAAGGCCTGGAACTTCTACCCGTACACCATCACAGGTGTGTTTTTGTGTTTGAGCGCCTTTGTTTGTCTTAAAACGTGAAGTTACTTTCACTTCAATGCATTATACAAAAAACATATTTACTTTTAACAGCTGGTTCCATCAAATATTCATCACTATGTATGCATGTATTCCCCCACGGTGACGTGCATGTGTGTGAGAGCAATTGCGTGCTCATGCATGTATGAGTAACTAATGCCGTTTCTCCCTTTCCATATTGAACGTCCCTGGTGCTGCAGAGTACTCAGTAAGTATTCTCACACATCATTTAGTGTACATGAATAAACAGAGCTCATCTCTTTCCAGTATCAGTGGATCTAATCTGCTGCGTGTTTCCACTCTCTCTATCTCTGCCCTCAACCCTTTTTTCCTCCATTTTTACCTCTTGTCACCCCCGTAGGTATCACTCCTGCCCAGGTTCAGCATCCGCATTGAGACGAGATTCGAGAACAACAACGGCGATAACAGCAATGTGAGTATGAGAGGGAGCGAGAGGTGAGAAAGATGGAGTGATTATGGGAGAGGGGGAGGAGAAAGACAAGGGGGAAGGAGAGAAATTGCTATTTTCTCTGCAGCACGAAGAAAATGTTCATCACATTGATGTGCCCATTACAAGGAACACAAGCAAAGCACAAAATGCAGTATTGGCAGATCTATTAACCAGACATGCAGCGGCATGTTGTCCAAGACGAATAAACACACACACACACAGAAATTCAGTGACAACTGCAACTCTGTCTGGCCATTAAATGTGCGCTCTGTAATCAGGGACAGAGTCGAGGAACAAGAACCAACGTGTCCAAATATTATTAAGATCTACAGCTCTGCTTGTGGAGAAAAATGTGGCGAATCTTGTTTCATGTCACACAGTTACAGGTTACATAAGTTTATTCCAAACAAACACGAATTCATAGAGTCGTGGATGATTTATGCACATCATTATATTAGCCAAGTTCTATACTGAAGAACAAATTTTACTTTGAGTAATTTCTTTTCTATACCACTATATTTCAATAGAAAATGTTGTACTTTGTATTCTACTATATTTGACAGTTGGAGTTACTTCTTTACAAATTAGTTATTATACACAAAAGAAATAAAGGGCTTATGAAATATGATACTTTGTTACAAATTAAACTACCCAAAAGGTTATCAAATTAGAGCTACAATATTTAGTCTATTTTGATAATCTTTTACGCCCCTTTTTAACATTTCATGTTTCCAGGTTCTCAGGTTTTTTTCCTTGTCATTATTATAATGATTTTATTCTATTTCTTTCAGTGTGATTTTATGCATATTTTGTATTTATACTTCTGATACTTCAACTACATTTTCCTGGTCTTACATGCATACTTTTAAAAGGTGCAATATACGACATTCAGAGCATTATTGTGGTAGCAAACAACTATTTGCTATGTAAAGATTTAGTGGAGTAATGTCTACCTGTGCAGAGAATGATGCTGATCTCCCTCTGTGTAAGACGAGCTTTTCCTAGCTTTGTTGCCGTAGCCGGGCCGGCAGCGTATGCATTTAGTGCATGTTCGTGCATGTGAGCGTGCCCCACTGGCTCACTCATGGCCACTGCACTGTGCCCACTGACAGCTTTGTTGCGGAAGCGTAGCCCTCACCCTTCCATTCCCCCTCAGGTGAACATTGTAAGCACTTTTGCCGTAGTCAGCACTGTAAGCATCGTTAGCTGCAAGCTGCCGACGAAGAAATGCTTAGAATCCCGTATCGCACTTTTAAGTAACATTTTCAGTGCAAGACTTTTACAGTTCAGACTTTTACAGTGCAGAGGCTTTCTATATCTATCTGTCTATCTATCTCTGAATGATTATCTAAAGAAAACAGAGAGACAATGACGAGGAAACCGTGAGAGCGTCATGCCCTGAGCACATTTGTGAAAAGCAACACAAAACAACAAGCTGATGTAACTCATTCCATGAGAGGGAGCAAGACCCTGGGTAGACACAGACCAACAACAGCACCACGGGAGCACAGCGGGCTTTTATCTAACAGCAGGTTTTCCTTATTTGTTAGTTTTCAACTGTGCAATGAAGAACTTCAGCAAGGCATTAGAACACATTTTAACCAAGGTCAGATAAAAGAGCAGCTCCCCTCTCTCCATTGCATTCCTCATTTTCTCTCAAGGAAAAGTGTATTCTGCTCTCATAATTCTTCTTTTTCCCCCTCTTTTAATACCTCTCATATGTCCTTGCCGCCCCCCCACCAACCTCCCCCTCCTCTGTCTGTTCTCTCCCGTTTGCTCCATTGTGATTTGCTCCAAGGGCCTCAGGGTGGGATATAGTGAGGGGAGTTATGGTGTGTGACCTCAGTTTTCTACACAGTTACTCATCTACTCTCATCCACCCTCTCCACTGAGTGAGTGACTCTATGTGTGTGAGAGATCGGATGTACTGCATCTGACCTCCCCCATCTGTTTGGATGCAGGTGTTTGGGGACACGCCAACCCCAGCAGAGAACGTGAGTTTCTTGGATATCCTGAGTGACCCCATCCCTGAAAAGCACTACAAAGAGTCAGAAGTACGTACTGTTTTGTTAATGTGCAGCCACATAAAGGCAAAAACTAATTACTATGTGCAAAAAAAACTATATTGATCACAATAAAGGGAACCTATCATTTACATTTTCTGGTCCATACTTGCATTTAGGGTGTCGGCTAGAAAGCATTTACATGCTTTTAATGTTCAAGAAAAACTTTATTTCTCCAAAACTGTCTGAATATACCGTTATTTACCCTCTGTCTGAAAGACATTTTAGCTCATCTCTTTAAGCCCTCCACCCCCAGTCTGCTCTGATTGGTCTGCGTTTCTGGGCCTTTCGCTTCAGTGCCTGTCGCTGTCTTGACAGCGGCCCAAGAGCCAAGGACTCACTGCGTGTGTGTCAACTACACAGAGTTTAGCTGCACTTCTATCTTGAACTATAACCAAAGCAGTTTCTTTAACCAAAAACTTGACGCGGCACACGTTCCAGCAAGAATCTGATCCTAAATCGGGGCGAAATTAGCAACACCTGCAACCAAGACCACAGGATTTCCTGACGTTTTCTCTGGTAAATAATGCTATTTATATCTCTCTGTTACATCATGTTAAATTAATATTATTCAAAAACTCTGTAAACCGTAAATATACACTCTTTTTTTGTCTTTTCAGGTACATTTGTGAGAAATGACCAACAGAGCTCAGAGAAAAAATAAAGAGATAAGGAAGAACATTGGGTCATTGTTTAGCCAGAAGAAGAAGAAGAAAACATTTACAGTGAGGAGACACAGATGTAACATGTTAGCATGTAGCTACATGTAGCAGAGTATGAAATGCAAACACAATGACTCCCTGGCTGTGGTGGTGGAAAGTACAATATGAAACAATAGAAGGTGTGAAACAATAATCATGTGACCATTTCTTGTAAAAAGATACCTGGTAAACATAAGAGGGTAGAGTAATTGCTTGGTTATTACTGTAAGAGCTGTCAACATGTGTTCACACGGTGTCTGACCAGTTGAACTTGCTTAACGCACCAACATGCAGGAATTTACTTTGTCCTGCCCCTTGTCAACAAAAGTGAAGGTGAAATTACTGATCTCATATAAAAGCTGCTCAGTAACTACAGTATCAGCAGCTACTGAGAGATATTTAGATATTTTCACTAAGTTTTTGCTATATTTGTGCAGTGAAATATTTGTCAAAGCTGCAGATTATCAATTTGAAAGACTTTCAAAATACGGTAGAGAATATTTTCTAATTGATATTGTCATCTGTCAACATTGTAATAAAGTTTGACTGTGAAACAGAAATGTGTGGCCTAACAGTCAGGATTTTTTTTACCCTTCTACACGCATGAAATCAGATTATTTACCTGTTAAAACAATGCAATTGCATAAAGTCTCTCGAGGGGATTGTATTCGTATTAGTTCGTTGCACGTATTGTATTGCGGGTTTGCTCGTCGCACTTATTGTATGTGTTTGTTTCTGCACTGTATGTTTGCTCTGGTTTATGCTCTTAGATACTTGTTTAGCAAAGGATATGCACTTATGACTTCTGGTGACTAGTAGTTCTATTGAATACCGATGTTGAATACACTTACTGTAAGTCTCTTTGGATAAAAGCGTCTGCTAAATGACTGCAATGTAATGTAAAAAAATGTAATGAAATAACATGTTTTTATCTAAGATAAATGACATACACCCTTGTTAAAAATATAGCCTGTATACTAACTTTGTGTCAGCTGGTAATGGAACCCTCAGGTCAGTATACAGAACAAGGCAATAGTGGTTTAAATCCCTTAATTCTCACATGAAAAAAACAATAGAATCCACAAAGTCTTACTTTCTGCCTTTCTTTCCTCCCCCTCCCCCATTGTTTCCTGTCATCAAGTAAACCCACTTACCATGATTGCTTGTAATCTGCAAGCAATCAGGTAACGTGTTTGGCGGTTGTGAAAAAAAGGTTTGGAGCGGATATTGTTGAAATAAAAAGCACATATCTGACTGCTTTGGTGCATGGCTGTTTTGCTATGTGCCAATCACCGTTTCTAAATATATGACCTAGGCTGCATTGTATACACCCATTGTCTGCACTAAAACTGTATTCACAAGCCACTTGGTCTGATTATCAATACAAGACAAACATTTAAGAGAAATAAGGTTACTTACAGTTTGCACTTCTGTCTTCTCAACGAAGCCATTTTTTTGATGGAAAAGCCTTTTAACATCAGCCTAGCCGAAAATCACACACTAGGCTGTTGTTGAGGAAAGAGTTAGCATAGGACAGTTATTGGCCCAAAACTGTATCCAATATTTCTGCATCAGCTTTTTGCGAAAGTAAAATAAAAACTGCCTGCAGCCTGAGGTTAAGGCTCTTCGGGCTTACTTTTACATATGTTTACCTCATAACTTGAAACAATGGCCACGTTTAATATTCTGTCACATTACATATATGACAAGGTCCCCTTTAAAGGAATAGTTCTGCATTTTTGGAAATAGGCTTGGTATTACCTGAGGAGATTGATACCACTCTCATGTGTTTGTATAGCTAGAGACTTGAGGCACATAGCATAGTTTAGCATAAAGACTGGAAGTGGGGAAAGAAGCCAGCCTAGTTCTGATCAAAGTTGTTTTAAATACACCTAACAGCACCTCTAAAGCTCTCTAGTAACATGTTGCCCTTTGTGAGTTTAATTCACATCAAACAGTGATGTAAAAACGTCAAATTGTGTTTTTTAGGTGGAGTTACATCGGTTCAGGGCACAAATGAAAACAGTCAAGAGAGTGCAAATGTGGTTCCAAAATTGGTTTCAAGTGCATTGCATTACATTTGGCTGAGGAGCTCAACTTATGTCGTTGCAAAATGGTAACGTTAAGCGAGTAGTGCCAGAGAGCTATCGTCAATAACATTATACAAGCGGCCTTATGGCAAGAAAGCAAATAAGCATACTGACCAAAATGTAGAACTTCTCTCCATAAAATATTTATTTATAAAGGCAAATAAATGACATTTTGTGTTATTTACTTTGATTTACTGGCTTGAGTCTTTGCTTCTGAAAGAGCATAAAATTGGTGACACACCCGCACTCCTCTTTTAAATCTTCACTCCCTCCCTGCCACGGTTTTACACTTCTTCACTCCCTTCAGGTCTTTAGAGAGAAAGGTCAATTCACAGTCATGGGTACACAGAAGCATGCAGATGAGCACATGTCAACACAGATGCATATACATGCACACACAAACACACATGCATGCACACACAAACCGAAAAAAAGCACAACACACTAAACTCATAGATTAAGTGACACGGTGAAAACGTAAAACCACAAACACTGTTATCACACTTTCCTCCTCTGGGCTCTGTTCAACAACAATCTGCTTGCATCTCCACACACAACACACACACACACACACACGCACACACACACACACGCACAGAGTTTCCCCCCGAAGACACCTCACAGGGCCAAAGTTTCTGCAGACTCGGCAAATAACGTATAGACCCACTGTTTACTCTGTGCAGGATCCGAGTCGCTGGCAGTCAAGTAAAACTGGCCGAGGGCCTCTGGAGAAAGGCTGGAGAGACAACCAGAAGCCCATTATGTGCTCCTATAAGAGGGTGCAATGCAGCTTCGAGGTGTACGGCTTCCAGACCAGGACTGAGGAGTTCATACACAAAGTGAGTTTTTTTTTTTCATCATGCCTTTTCCCTGTGCTGATGTAAAGAGGGTTGGATCAAGACACGATATGCAATTAATGTTACGAGCCCATATAGGTGTAATACAAGGTGCCAAAATTAGAATTTATAGCTAATTGGATTTAATAAAGCACTGCGTTTCATTCAAGCATTGATTTCTGCATGTTGGAGTCTTTATACACCTACAGTAAAAATGGTGATCCTACACCATCCGGATTGGTTATTTGTCACTCAAATGTGCCATGTGTTGCATTTTAACACAAACAAATCATTATGACATTAATTTACAGACATTAGTATAATTACCAAGACCATCGCCACGAAGGCTCCCAGTGGACCTCAGTTTTATGTAATACAATATTAGACCAGATTTATTGGAAAAATAGCGCTATTGTTTTATACAACTAAAAAGAGTAAGAGGACCTCTGTTCTTCATGGCGTAAACAAAGCAAAGGTTTTCAGAGGTTCTCACGGAGGAAGCTGGTGTAACAAGTTTAAGAGCTGATTTTTTTTTTAATCTCTTTCGATCTGACACATGTATCCTACACAATGAAGCAAAGTAATTAAACTAGAAAGAAAAAGCGAAAGCACTAAGAACAAAACTAGAAACGCCTAGTTTCCACTATTACTACTGCACGCAAAGGGCTTTGACGGGAATGTGGTTTTAGTTTCAATACAGGCAAGCGCAAACAAAAGTGCTGAGATAAGTTTCCATTTATCTGAATCTTGATCTAATTATTTTAAGTAGTGACATGAAGTAATCACTATTATTCTTGACAATGACGTACTTTAACACACTGCTGAATGTAGCATTCCAGACCCATACCTGCACGATTCTAAATTCAGATTGCTATGTAGCCTTTTTATTTACATTTTCCTTTTCCTGCCATGTGTTTGTTTTTGATATTATTTCAGAACATCCGGGAAATTCTTCTGATTGGCCACAGGCAAGCAGTAACATGGACGGACGAATGGCACGGTGGGTCACAATGTAACAATTTAGATATTACAGACACAACATAAGACTCAACGGAACAAAGCAGTTATACTTAGTTGTATTCTTAGATGTACACCCTGTGAAATGTAATACACATTACAGACTCTGTGCTGATGCTGTATGTGTGTGTGTGTGTGTGTGTGTGTGTGTGTGTGTGTGTGTGTGTGTGTGTGTGTGTGTGTGTGTGTGTGTGTGTGTGTGTGTGTGTGTGTGTGTGTGTGTGTGTGTGTGTGTATTTTGCTTTCCCCACAGGACTGAGTATTGAAGAGGTGAGAGAGTACGAGCAAGAAATGCAAGAGAAGACCAACACTAAAGTCAAATCCAGTCTGAACACAGGTGAGGTTGCAGCTCCTGACCTGCACTGTACAGAAATATCACAGAGGATTAAGAGGGAAGACAGAAGGGGGGAGTAAGGGAGAGGAGAGAGAATACAGCTGGATGTGACACCAGCGAAGGTACAGAGAGAGATGAGTAGTATGTGAAAAGAGCAGTAAGTTGGGAATGCATAATTGTGCTGCGCGGTTATTATTCTTGCATTTCATTCCAGCTAAATAAGTAGCAGATACAGAAGGAGTTGTAGAGGAATTACAGAGAGGGAAAAACAAATTAGGAATCTACAATAAATCTAACAGGTCATTTGTATTTGTACCATTGCTGTCAACCGACTACAAAATAGTATGAATGGATAACTTTGTAATGCTAACAGGCTTGAACTGAGGCTGGTTGCGCCAGTAGTGCCTTAGCTGTGCCCTACAAGTACCCAGATGGCTGGTGCACATCTGTGGGAGAGAAGAAAAAAAAAAACGAAGAGGGAAGAGCAGTCAGGAGGCATTTCACTACATATGGAGCAGTGAGGAGGGAGAGACGAGAGGGTGTATGCCCAGAAAAGGACGACAGAACGACAGATGTCAGGGGGGAAAAAGAGTAAATGCTGGCTCATGAAGTGATAATGCCACTGCGTCCGTCTGATAAACAGCGTAATGCAGCCACCTGCTGAACTCCCCACATCACCAGCCCTCTCAACATAAATAACCAGCCATTGCAGCACTTAGCTGCAAATGTCAGCCCTGGTGGGGGTCTGTGTCTGGGCCTATGTGTGCCTGTTGTGGGTGCATACGTGTGAGTGTGTGTGTGTGTGTTTTTGTGTGTGCGTGTGTGTGTGTGTATGTGGTCACCCTGCCCCCTGCTGGTTAGTCTAGTGAACCTCAGCTGGATGTGAGAGATATCAAAGGTAGAATTCCCAGTATGGCCTGTAGCTTTTTGCTGCCTGTGCTCTCTCTCTCTCTCTCTCTCTCTCTCTCTCTCTCTCTCTCTCTCACTCTGTGTGTGTGAGATGATGAGAGACATCAAGCTGCAACAAATCTGCAGTCATTGCTCAACCTGCTGCAGCTCGCTGCACCGCCATGACTCCCTACAGGCCAAACGATGCCACTGTGTTTTTATCCGCACAGCCCAAATGATAGTTTTCATTTCATTCATCTACCATAATAAAAGTAAATGGATGTCATTTACACTAGAGTCTAATATAAAGTCGGGAGTGTGGGTTGAATACCAATAAGGGATTTAACTAATGGGAATCTAAGTGAACGACACAGATCTTGAGTATACTTAAATAAATTGAAAACTCAAACAGTTGTCCCTCTGTTTCTCTTCTTCTCAGTGTCTCTTTTGCTTTTATTCCTCTTTTATCTCCGTACTGTTGTTCCTTTCATGTCATGTGTATCTAATTCTCTCTCCATCTCTCAGTCTGTCAATTTCAATTTGCTTTAATGGCATAACGTGAAAAGCATCTCGATGTCAAGGCAAATGGAGGAGAATGGAGGATAAAAGAAACAGGAACAATTCAGAAAGCATCCCTCTCTCTCTCTCTCTCTCTCTCTGTCTCCCTCTCAGACTCACCGACTGCCTCGCGTCCTGTGATCTCTCGCTCCATCTCAGTGACGGACGAGCGTTCCCTGAAGAAGATGGGAGTGACGACTGTGGCCATGTCTGACCCCTCTGCCTCCTCTGTGCCCCACAGTCCCATTCGCCTCAACTCCACCCCTGAATGACGCCTTACACACATTTACTGTACAGCGCATACAAAAGTCAAATAAAGGCTACAGCTAACAGCCGTTTAGCTTAGCTTAGCATAGAGACAGGGAACAGTAGGTAGCTGCTAGCATGTCCAAAGGTAACATCAACCGCTTACAAGCACTTCTAAAGATCATTTTTAACATGTTATATCTTTGTTTCGTTTAATCCGTACAAAAACCAAAGTATGAAAATAACAATTCAGTTTCAGGGGTTGATGTACTGGACAACGTTGTGTCATATTGCAGTAAAACACTCCGATTTCTGTGCAGATTAAACAAGTGAGATATAACCTGTTAATAAGTAATCTTTAGATGTAGTGGCAGGCAGATTTTAGAACCATTAGACAGAGACGTCTAGCCGTTTTCCCCTGTTTCCAGTCAGTGCTAAGCTAAGCAAAGCTAAGCTAGCTGGCTACATATTTACAGTACATATATGAGAGCAGT
The DNA here is from genome assembly GCF_910591455.1 of Pholis gunnellus. Lineage (NCBI taxonomy): Eukaryota > Metazoa > Chordata > Actinopteri > Perciformes > Pholidae > Pholis > Pholis gunnellus. The sequence continues at coordinate 17,451,837 of NC_136534.1, read as the reverse complement.
ATATATCTTCATATCTAATCCTCCAGCAGAGAGCAAAATAATGCATGTTTCCTGCAAGACCACCAAAGAAATATGCATCTATTCTTATGCACATGTAGTTGCGCTCTTCACTGCATGTTAAAACCGCACAAACGCAGAAGAACACACAAACATTATGTGCCTATGTAAAAACAATTTGTACTGTTGCAAACAAAAATCCTACCAGTGTCTTGGACAACCTGTAAACTTGGTGCATTTCAGCGCTTTTTGTCAGTTCATCAGCGATAGTGGAGCTCAGCGACCACCAGCAGTGCTCTCCGATTGTTCCCTAACCCCCTCCCAGCAGCCTACAGACAGCTGCATAAGGAGTTTAATAGAGTGGATCTAATGAGAGAGAAGAAGAGAACGGAGGAGGCTGCTATAGATCTGTTCCACCTCTGCCAATAGGTCAGACCAGGTGTATTGACGGAGAGCAGTGAGGCGTCTTATTGGTTCCTTGATCACTTAGCTGAGCACTGCAGATTGGTCAAACCAGGGCTAAACTTCAACTATGAGTCAATAATATGACCATTTATAAGACTATTAGCTGAATTCTTTTATGTACATTTAGAGGAGAATGGGTTTTCAGCATAAGGGATCAACGATGGCAACGATGAAATGTGTCTGCTGTCCTTATTTGTTTTACCTTTCAGTTTGAAGAAGTATCAAGTGGAAGATGTGGAAATTACACTGTACAGTCTTTTGTAATGGATTTTTTTTACTAATAAATACAATTTATATCCAATGAGAGAGTCAAGTAGTATCCTGATATCTGCCTAGATAAGCAAAAAAAAAAGAAAATGGACTCACTGCACACATTATCAGCCATGTTTAATCAGTATTGACCTGTAAAGATGGACCAGCTGCTCTCACATCATAGCACTCACATATAATCTACTCACCAAGTTCACACTGGTGTGCCATGTGGAACCGGCTCCAGCAGCAGTGGACATGAAAAGAGGCAGCCACTTGGTCCCGCCTGGTTCGGCTCTGCAGCTTATGGCAGTTTTCTCTCTCTGCAAGACAACGGAGAGGAGAATAATGAATGTTTAACAGATGCAGGGTTGTGGGTTTGGGGCGTGTGTGCATGTCCGTCATCACTCTATCTCTTCATTGTTCAAGACTTCAGGACAAAAGCTGAGGCTTTTCACGAAGTTCCTGTGACTGACAGACATGGCGGCTTGCTTCAAAAGGGGCACTAAATAGCTCGCATTATGGGGCTCATTATGGCTTCTTTTATCCATACAAATCAAGAGCCAGCATGACAATTTGTTATTAACTTCCCGACAAAAGGGTTTGCAGACGTGCATTCGCGTACACACACAAACACATAAATAAATGCACGCAAAACTCTTTCTCTCAATGCGTCTATTTTACAGAAGCAGCAGGAGGCTGATATGAAAGAGCAAGTGCTCAACACAGCCAAGAGTGTTCACAAGTGCTGCAGAGGGAGCCCAAACTGCTGGCTGCACTGCATTAACATTACCCCTTTCTCTTTTACTTCTTTGTCTCTCCCATTAAATGTTATCTCTCATTATTGCAGTCTCCACTATTCTGCCTCTCCTTTCTCTCCATCCTTCTCCTTCAGTCTCCCTCTCTTATTCTTGTAATCTCCCTTTCTCTCGTTCCTCTTTATCCGTGTGCCCTCGTCTTCGTTCCTCAAGAGGGCCTCTAAAGAAGATATGGTGTTCATTATATGGAAATGTTCCCCGTGGTACATTATCATAGATCCTGACCCTGTAGCGCTGAATCATCCTGCTATTCCCAGTTCGCCCGTCAGACCCCACAAATAGCACGGTAAAGGAAAGACGGGACGCTCTCCCGGGCCGCAACCAGTCGTCTGCAGCGCCATCGCCGGCGCTGTACAATCACTTTCATGTAAAACCTTGAGCTGGACACCTTGGGTTCAGAAAGGAAGGAAGAAGGTACAAAGGAAAGACAGCGGAGGAAAGTAAGGAAAAAAAGGAAAAGGAGATCAAGGAGAAAAAACAAACTATAATAAACTAACAAACTAATAATATTTAGATAGAAAGACAGTTTTAACAGGCAGGAAGTTGAGCCAGTTTATTCTGGGAAAGAAAAGAATAAAGAGTGGGTGTGCGAATGTCTGTACATGATTTCTCCTCCACCTTAATGGCATTTTGCCAAACCACACTGATGTACGAGCTTCTTCTCCAGATCAATACGCGCTCTCCATTCACTAGAAAGGCACTAATGCAACGGCCTCATTTGTTTGACGACGTGTGCACGTGCATGCAAGTGTGTGTCTGTGTCTTTTCAAACTGGTCCCCACGTCCTGACTGTGCAGTATCTTTAACTCAGTCGTTAAGGGAGAGTGACCATTAAGCCCCATAGTTTAGCATGTCACTAACTTAATGTGTGGGTTTGCACTTGCGTACCAATCGAACAGTGGACCGTGGCGATATTACACATTTACCAGTGGAGGAAAGGCGAGCCGAAGGGGGATAGTTTGGAGGTCTACTGTTGGTCATGTATGTATGTGTGTTAAAGTTTATACTCAGCGCTGCCCCTGCAGGCTGGAGCAGGGATTTTAACGACTCACTAACGCCCTCCTTCACAACCCTCCACAGTGCGAATGGTTTGCCACCGCAGGTACTCTTTCAAAACCATTGCGGGGTTATTCAACAAGCCACCAGCTGATTAAGACAGTCTCCTTCTCATGATTTAAAACTTATATTTATGGGGGGATAAAGTCAAATTCAATCAAATATTGGAAACAGAAGTGGAAATGGAAATGTCTGAGTGACGCAAAGTGCTCAACTGGAATACGAATGTTTCAGCAGTAGGTTTTTCACCTCTGTACATGTTGTTGTCTCTAAAATGTTCTTATATAAGGATTATAAACATTGTTCAATTAGCTGTCTTTTTTGTTCCTTTCTTTCGTACCGCTGAAATGCTGGTTAAGTTCTTCAACATGAAGACGAAGGTGAAAGTGTTGCCCTTCAATCTCCTCTCTATACAAATGTAAATTGTGTTGGGGGTTGTGTATTTTACTGATTACAGCCTGGCTACACACTCCCAGCCACCTCAACCAGCCCCCCGTGCACACACACACGCACAACAATATTTAATGCAAAGTATTGAGATGAAAGGTTATTTTCTGAGTAAGTTATTAATAATTTACAGAAACATTGCGCGCAATAGAGTGCGACAGGAATAATACCTAAAACCCAGAAATGTGTTCGCATTTTTGTACTTACCTCGTCTAAAAGAGAAGGTTTTTCTTTTTTATGGGTTTTTGGTTAGATGCCTCAAGTAAGGTCTGTGGTTAACACAAGCTTAAGATTTTAACGTTTAGTTCTAAAACATAAAATACGACAGTTAATACCCCACTCGTGAAGATACGTAATCCCTGCAGATCTATGGTCCACTTTGTTTCTCTCTCTCTCTCTCTCTCTCTCTCTCTCTCACACACATGCACTCAGTCTGCACCTATGCATTTATGTTGACAAAACTGATGTCATATTCATTAAAGAAAGTTCATTTCATAAAGAAATGTCAGACCACGAGCTAAAGGTCCTGACTCACGAGGTGCGGATGCATTCCTCAAGACTTTAGATGAAAGGAATTTAAACATGGCAGACAGAAACTGTATTTGGGATTTAATATGCCACAGTCACTGGAAAGTCAGGGCGTGACCCCTTTTAAATGTGGTTCAAGTCACCACCAACTCTCTGAAGACGCTAACAATTTCCCTGTAACTTTGTGTGGCTAAGTTGATCTTAACTAATTTGCATAGAAAGGGGCAAATTTTGCGGCAAGTTCATGTTGCACAATATTAATGCCTAATTTAAATAATGCAAATCGGACAGGAGGCACAGTTAGGTGTGCTTTGAGTTTTACATGGTTTGTTATAATTGTGCAGGTTTAGAGGCCACAAAAACCGCGCAATCCTTGCCTCTCTGTGTTCATTTGATTTTCTTTTTTTTGTGAAGAATTAAATCATTTTCAGTGTTATCATCACAGGCGAAGTCCATGTCCTTGGTTACTGTACTTTGACATTACACTGCAACACTGGTGGGCAACCGTTGCCCTTGTATCTGGTTGAACAGATGCACATCCCTTACAGAATGGATGTTAGGCGCATTAAAGGGTGACTTAGTGTTTGTAAACGAGATGGTGTTGTAAGAATATCTACCTCCCATTGTGTTGTTAGTTATCTGTGTCTGATACGGCATGCGTGTGCGCCTGTGTATGAACTCCCACGAGTATTAATCTTGCGTAAGACTACACGGTGAGGCCAAGATGCTTGTGTTCCCTCATTACAGTGTCAGCAATACAGTTTTTAGCCCACTCAACCGCATAAATGACTTCAAATCCTCTGTGTATTAAGCCGTACCACTGGGAACCCAATTTGTAACCTCTGCCCAGTAATACGTTAACTGGACTTTATCTGGGGACAGGCAGAGTGTAAAATTCATAAAGTATCTGAGAGAACTAATTGAACCAATTAAGAGAGTGAATATGGATTACTGTGGGACTGTGAACACACACATCCCCTCTGGAATAGAGTTGGAGACCACTGCTTTCACGCGATAATGATTGTCATTGCAAATGGATGGCGGTGCAGGTCTCAGCGTGCCGCACAACAACAGAGTTGGCCGGCTTTGCATTTACTCTGATGTGTTTTCATTTCCTTAGCAGCTGATCCCAGGGCTGCTATTCGGGGCAGTAATTAATTGTGTGCGGGTAAAGGAAAAGTCAAGGATAAGTGTTGAAACTGTTCCTCGTCTTGTACGCACTCTCAAATCGCACACTAACACAAAAGGCAGGGCTCATTTTTCACACAACCACACATTTTCCTGGAGGACACAAAAAGAAATTGAGTATAAACAAGAAGATACGCAGAAACTTGCACAAAAATAAGAGCCTTGGGTACTTTAAATATCTTAATCAGCACCCCCATAAAGCCTCCCGATTTTAATTGCCCCACCATGACTATTAATTACATAACAGCCATTGTAGCCAGCATGCCCATATGTTTGCTAATAGGAGAGGATGGATTAGGATAGTGAGTGGAATTTATTAGAATACAGTGTTTTTTATTGATCTACAAAGGTAGTATTGTATTTCCCCCTCAGGATGTGCACACAAACAACAGCAGTTACAATGTACGACTTAAAAAAAATGGCAGGAGACACTTCATAAGCTGAAAGAACAAAGAGCCGCATTATTGTAAAGACGCTTCATAAGACAAGTTTACTGTAAAACAAGAGATACTTCAGCTGTAAGCACAAAGTACTAGGGCTGGGGCTGGATTTAAAGAATCCATTTTTCTGTTTCACAATGTTCTTCATTTGAATGATGTGATATCTATTCATAAAATCCTGAGATCGATCTTTTAATATTATGACTATTGAACCTCAATTGAGTCAGAACATGCCGGGTGCTCCTCCACTGAAGGCACCACCAAGCAGCGGCCCGGGTCCATTTCAGAAGCGTGTGCGACGGTGTACATTTAATAAGACGAGGCAACTTCACGGCTAATTTCTTCTGTGCTTCGATCGAAAAACAACAGCCGTTCCCTCTCTGTCGCTCAAACACATTCGCTGCTTCCACACATCACGCTGCTCTTACACCAACATGTCCGACGTAATTGGGGGGAAAATGTAAGGTTACAAAATTGACCTCATTTGATTGGCAGCCAAATTCAACTCACACATGGCTTGGGTAACCCTTGGGTAACTTTTGTGCTTCCAGCAGGAGTTTTAAATATACCAAGAGCCAATGCAATCCTTCAATGAAACTGATCCCAATAGAAAATACCTTGAAATACAGTAAGGGACATTTTTTTAATTCAATTCAATTTCTTTTTCCTCCATTTCTTCTATTTGTGCGGTGTTTAGTGAAGCGTAATCTGCATAGACAGCTGTTTAAAGCGCACAACTATCCCACAGTATATATGTGTTTTGAACTTATTAACGGTGTCTGCATTGACTGATCCGTCTGTGAGCGTGCCCGTTTCACTACAGGCAGATTCCCCTCACTTGCTCCAGCGGACGGGAAAATAAAATCAATTAATCAATACACAGGCCTACAAGCACTTCTGATTTCTTCCCATGGAGCCGACATGAAAACTATTCAGGTTCAGTAAATGTCTGCTGTCAGTCAGCCCGGTGAAGGCAGGTTAGCGAGCCGCTGCCCACTCAGCTTCTCCCAGGAGCCGCTGCTGAGTGACAGGCAGAGATGTTTGGATGGAAGATGGAGTCAGTGTGGATTTGATGACATAAGGCTTACGCGCCACTCACTGATGTCTCCTTTACATCTCGCTTCCAGTGGGGATTCCCAGTTAGACGTGCGAGGCCATCACCTGCCAAAATGCTTTAAAGAACTATTCACATGTGCTACTGTTGCTTTGTTGCTTTGTTCAGTGGGCAGATGCAGCCTGGTTCTGGGATGTAAACAAAGCAAATACAGTTAAGAATTGAATCAATTCACTGTAGAGTATTTGATCGTGTTAACAGTAAAAATTCCCCAATGGCAATTTTCTTGACCGATTCAGATTTCCATTTTTTGAGCTGCAGTTATCGATTCTTTTGCGGAATCCGATTTTCTTTCTTTCCAACACCTAGAATTGACAAAAAATGTTGTAACCTTTTATTTTCTGGAACATTTTAATTCAATATTATGTTCATAATAAAACATGGACTATTCAATCACTGTTTTCCAAAACTGCAGCCAAGTTACAGGACCCATCGATGCTTCTCTAAGCTCTGCACGAAGCCGGTAAATTGGCCTTCAGTGAAGGTTCTATTGTTGTTGTTGTAAAATATCCTATTTTAAAGATTGCACATCATTTGCCTTGTGGGGCCTGTAGGGTTTAAACTGTAAGCATCCCACCGTTTGTTACCCAGTGACCTCATTAAGGACTTCTCTCTCTGGGCGACTGTGCAGAATTGTGTGTCTGCAACGCAGGTCACGTTGACAGGTCGCTCCTGACAGACTGTAAGGTGGGACACATGTCAACAGGTGACTGGCTCTTCAGTGACAGTTCAGGAGGACAGTGAGGTGCCAGTCGAAGAGCACATTGGAGCAGAGGTATCCTTTCACTTCTCCCAGCTCACCTGTCAGCTTTGTCTCTATTAGTACTAAGACTGAAGTTTGCACTTTTGTAGGCTCAATGTTTTTACTTTTTGTTAGTCATTGAGCACCCGGGCTTGATAGACTTTATTTCTTTTGTTGGGGACCTTTCAGGCTGATGTACTTGTTGTTTCCCTTTTAAAGGCTAGCTCTCTCCGAGAGTTTGTTTGCATTTGACGAGACTGTTTATTATGTATTCTAGAATATCATTTTATGATACCTGACGCATGGCAACAGCAGCTCATGTACGGCAGCTCATGTACGGCCGGCAGCTCATGTACGGCCGGTAGCTCCCGAGAATTTTGAAACATATTAGTCTTAATTTGTTGTCTTTTCGTTAATCACTGGAGCACTTATAACATATGACAGAATACAGAGTGGAGTGGAGAGTAGAGATAAATTCATGGGGGAGTGGGCCTTGAGATGATCACCGCCCACTGCCGACGAACCAGCCAGACCTGCAGGAACAAACGAGAGAGCCGAGATGGAAGCTAAGCTAACCAAGCTAGGACCTAAGGCTATTCCCCCACCCGATCTGCTCCTGGCTGATCTCCAGTCGCAGGAAAATTCTGCCTAACCCAGCGACAGGAGGTCGGTGACTGTTGTGTCCACATCTTTACAGAGACCTGGTGCTCCAACATAGTCAAAGTTGATGGACAGTGTTTCACTGGTGTCAAATCTTTTATGTTAAGATGTCGGCCATATTATCTACCCAGAAAATTGTTTTGTTTCTGCCGTTTGCATTCCTCCTGATGCAAGTGAAAAGAAATGCACAGGAATGCACGACTAATTTTGTTTTATTTGTTTGTCATGTCTTTCTCGTGTAGCAAATGGGCTACAACTGCATTTTGTTGTGCAACCCTGTGTTGCAAAATGACAATTAATTATCCTTGAATCCTTGATTTCTACCCTTACTGTTTTTTAAATGAAAGGCTTATAAAAGGTAAGGTCCAGTCAAGAATTTGGTGTAAGTGGCTTTATAAATTTGAATTTAAATTGGGAATATAAAGCCTTTTATTTTTCCCATCATCTTTTCTGTGCTTTAACTGTTTTTTAATGAAAGTAAAGCTCTTTAAGTCAGCCTATTCGATTAGATGCTCTCACCGTTTAAATGTGTGCATCTGCATATCTATGTGCATTATTTGGGGATGTAATTTGAGAAAAACCAATGCAATCCTCTGAAAAGCTGAAAAGTCTTAGACAATATGGTAATGACTACCCAAGTCTTAATTCCATAAAAACGCCCACATGCTTTTTATTCTCCTGCTGCTCACATAACATCTATTACAACTTTCCATAGCTCTAGGCCAAGCTTTCCTCTCGTCTCTCTTTCTTCTCACCCTCTGTCTCTTTCTCTCCCTCTCATCTGCGCTCATTTTCAACTTTGCCACCACACTCTGTTTTCTTCCCCAAATCAAAGTAATGAAACGGATCGTCTTCACTGAGGTGATTTTGTAGCAAGCGAAGAAGGGGCTGTCGTTGCCGCATCATGCGGACAGGACGATGAGAAAAAACAGGAGGAGGAAGTGAGCAGAGACGAATCAAAGAGACCCGGCTGCCTGGCTTACTTTTATTTCAAGTGTCAGATAGATCTAGAGCTACTGCCTTCAATACTCCTCCCTTGAATACTCTTACACTGTTATAAGTATTCAATCTGTGGCGTTCAGTGGATTGCAGGAGTTCGTTTGTCATGAAATGTTGACATTTACAATGGAGTTATCCTTGTGTGATTGTTGAACAGTGGTGCAAAATTGTACGTCTAGAAAGAAGCTGCCGTTATTTGATTCTCAGGTCTTTTTTTTAAAAATGTTTCAGAAAAAAATACTTTTCTCTGCCATTATATCTGAACTATTAAGCACCAGAAATATTTTGACACGACGTTACATCAACTGTGGTTGGGCATTCATGGGGAAACGAAACCAAGAAGACTGCCGCCATGCTAGCAGCTCTGAGGCTGTACTTAAAGAGGTCCAGCACACTTAAATGTGTATTATTGACATTTCTTACCAAATGTTTGTGGCTGATGGAAATGCAGGTATTTGGTCATAAACCAAAGTATGAGACAATGATTGAAATGTAAACCCGATGATATGCTATATGAAAGTCAGGGCACCAAGGTTATTACAATTCATCCTGAGGGGGAACATAAATATGTGTAGCAAATTAATGACAATCCATCCAATAGTTGTTGAGACATTTCACTCAAAAGCACGAACGTCAACCTCATGATGGTGCAAGAAGAAAAGTCAAGGAATCACTGAAGCAGTCCTTTTTTACAGCATTTTTTCTGCCTTAAAGCCGCATTAGTTAAAGGTGTAAGAGATTTGGAGCAATTTGATTGTCTCTCAGTGCCGCTCAACATGTTGAGCATGAGGGGGAACCCGGAGGGGGGGGGGGGGGGGGGGCTACATGTGGCCACGACTCTGTCGGTCCGGACGGCAGTGCAGAGCTGCGGCCGCGAGCTAACCAGTGGGGCACGCTCACATGCACTAGCGCGGCTATGTCAACATAGCAAGGAGAAGCTTGGATAGCATCACACACGGAGGGAGAGCGACTTCTTCCGCTGGTCAGATGCAGGACTCCACTATATCTTTACATAACAAATGGTAGTTTTCTGCTATATTAATGTTCAGATTGTTAAATACAGCTCCTTTATAAAAACAAGTCATTGCAAATAACAAATGGTGCTATTTAATCCATTAACTGAAATTTCTGTGAATTCCCCCAAGTTGCTGGGGTGGAATGGAGCTTAAGCACGCCTGTGAGCCTCTGTTACTGTGGGCCGCTGCTTTGTGCTGCCGTGTCTACCTGCTTCACAGGCCTATTATAGAGACATCAGGGGAGTAACAGAGGCCGACAGAGACAAACAGGTCACCCTTACCTGGGCTGCAGGATAAACGATTTCCCCTCCACCACTGCTCAACCCCCCTTGTTTTCTCTTTCTTTGTACCGTCATCTCTCCATTCACTCCTCTATCAGCCCCCCCCCCCTCTCCTCTTTTCTACCCGTCTACCACCCTTATCCCCATCCCAACCCCACCTCTGTGCCCCATCCCTCTACATACCAGAATTAATACTAAAAAGATGGATGTGTGCGCGTGTGTCTGTGTGGTTAGAGGGAGGGGGTGATGAGCGGAGGACATCGTGTACACAATGACCTTACTCACAAATCGTTGCCTCATGTACACCAGGCATGTCCTTGTTGCAGCACCATAACAGCCCCAGACCACAGCGCGGCATAAACAAACACACACACACAAACATGTCTACCGACTACTCTCAGTCTCTCTCTGCAGCAGTGTTATGTGCTCATTAGGTACCCTGAAAAATTCACTCAGTTTGCTTGGTGGGCATTTAATAGAAAGCACAACCGATATTCCATTCTTGTAGCATAGTGCAGCTGAGTAGAACAGCTTTTTTAGGTCTGACACCTCAGTCAGGTGGAATAAGGAGGACGAATGTGCCGGCAGCTTGTTCCTCTTTAACTGTCATAGAAAGGGACAAATGATGTCAGACTCTGTTGCCACTGCTTCAAAGATGCACATGTCCTTTTAAAAAGCCCTGGAGCTCTGGCATTTAACATTAACACAAGACAGGTGCCGTCATGCATTCAGCTCCGTCTCACCAACGGGTTCTTGCGTATTTATGCAATCTCATCCGCTGATATATGATCGCATGCGCACTGTATGCATGAATGCATACGTGTGTGTGTGTGTGTGTGTGTGTGTGTGTGTGTGTGTGTGTGTGTGTGTGTGTGTGTGTGTGTGTGTGTGTGTGTGTGTGTGTGTGTGTGTGTGTGTGTGTGTGTGTGTGTGTGTGTGTGTGTGTGTGCGTGTGGCGCTGTGCTACCATGGCATAAATCACTAGAGCTGAGCAGGGGGCTGGCGCTGCTCTCTCCATCTGTCTCTGTCTGCAGGGGTGAGGTATTTTACACTGATGATAGGGCAAACGGAGGGAGGCAAGAAAAAGTGAGCCGCGCTCGAGTCGTGTGGGATGGACAGAAAAATAAATGCCGTGGTATCGAAGGGCAGCGTGTGCATCATGTGAGCATGCAGAGAGACTTGGGGGGGGGGGGGGGGGGGGTGAGCCTTCAGTTCACATAATCTGCATCCAGTTACTCACTACCTAAGATCTGCTTCTTTGAAACTGACTCTGTTATCCAGTGTTGGGAACTACACATATAATGTCTCTGCATGCCGTCTTCCCTCTCCTGCAGGCTGCTTGCTGGATACATAGAAATGAATGCACCTGGAATCTAGAAACTCAATACATTTTTGAGTCAGTAATATGAACACATCAGGACCATTCATGGACTACATTTCTTGTTCCATCCACATGCAACATTTCTTAAGGGAGAGCAACTGGCTGTCCACCGGTTACCTCCCTTCCGTCGATCATGCTCACCTCGTCTTAAGAGGATAAACCGAAGCAGAACAGCTCCTGAACAAAATGTATCCAGCACTTCCTAATCAGGAAGGGAAAACACCCTTCAACGCCAAAGCGCAGAGATTCTAGCTACAACATAGATCTTGTTCCGCTGAAGTGTCCTTGAGCAATGCAATGGATCTCTACAACATCCAGAGATCCTCTGCAGTCTGTCATACCTGTAGAGCAACAGCAATCGAACTGCACTTGCAGCTGGTCTGCACGTTGCACAGCTTTGACAGCCGCACCACTGGACACTCTGCAGCCTCTGCTCCAGCTATACCCACAAGAAACTAAGAGAGCTTAGTGGAAAACAATTCAAAAGCTGGAATAGGTTTTGAGCCCCAATTTATGACTTGTGTTGCATCCCTCATCCCTCCTATCAATTTGGATTACAGAGTCTTCGAAGAGACTGAATGACAAAGACAGACACGAGCAGAGTGTTGGCATATATGCGTCTTCCATTGAAGGAGAGGTGGTCATGCTTGGTTGGCTTCGTTGTTAAGGTAGAGGGAGCAGAATCTCTCCTGACAGACAACCAGTAGCTTGCCGCAGAGCAAGATTTGGTTCTGGGGTCTGAGATTAGCTCATGCATGGCAATCTCTCCTTGGAAGCATTCTGGAGGGCTTAAAGAGGCAGCCATAGAGCAGAGACACAACTGTTGAAAGGACAGAGCCGTGCCAGGATTCTTTTTTGCACAAGCAGAATTGGCAACTGAATGCTGCATAGTAACAATGTGTACAATTGTATGAGTGTTGCTGCACGGTCATGTAGTCTGGTGCTTAAAGTGGAGATGAAATGAAAAATACCTTTTTAACCCTTTTAGGTCGTCTGTTAGTCGTTCAAAAAAAACGGAGGAATTTGACTCTAACAGCTCAATTTAAAGCACTTTGCTTACAAAAGGATAAAATGTTTTGTTTTATAATTGTATTGAATCGCATTCTTTGATAAGAAAAATAGTGCAATGTTGTGTTCAATCAAATGTATTGATATTTCTTAAATATTAAGTATTTTCTTATGAATTCATCCACATGGTTAAAACAATTTTTCTGACAACAAAATGTGTTTTTGAGCACAGAAAAAGAAAAAAAAAACATTTTTGGAAAAAAACAACCCTCAAACACATCTGCTATTGACAGCGTGCAAGGACATGCTGTTACCGTCTAAGCTGGACAGATATCTGCACTGTGTGTTTTTCACACATTACACCGTTATAAGATGTAAAAACAGCACCGCTGATGATATGGGTGAGAGGGATTGGCGCACCTTGAGCACACACGTGGATTACGATAAGTATGTACATGTCTGCACAGACAGAAACCCACACGTGTGACAAGGTCAGTCTAATCTGTGTGCCCATGGTCGTATTCAGAGCATATGGAATAAGGATGCAGTGGGAAGTTAATCCCTACAGCACTCCTACAGTGTTTATGACCTTGGAGGGATAGGAACTCTTACATCCTCATTAACATGGATGCAACATGGCCGCAGGGTTAACACACCTACCAGCTCACCCTGGTTTGCAGCAAACTAATTGAGGAGGTAACACTTGTACATGCATACGTGCACACACACACTCGAGCAAGCAGCCAGGCATGCACAACCCCCAGCATCAATTTTTCATTAATACAACGCTATCAGCTGGAGGCAAGGTTGGGCTGTGTTACGCTGCAGCTGCACAGACGCCGAGCGCGTGTGGTGGGCTGTCATTGACACCCGGCCTCAAACATGAGTCGTTACTAAAAAAGTACAGGAAAAAACCCAGCGGGGAGCAGAAAGGGAGCAGCGAGCAGTGCTGGTGCACATCCTGCGCTGGAACTCAGCTGTGTCCTCTGCAGGCACAAATACACACACGTAGATACACACACACACACACACAAGATGCAAGCTTGTGGCGCAGGCTTTATTTGATCTAATCTTGCTTCTACAGGACAATAACTCTCAAGAGGATTAATCTACAGTTCTGGTGCAGGCAGTTCAGCAAAGTGCACAGCCGGGGTCAGACCAGTTTGTGTCATGTCCTGTACAGTGTCCTGTCCTGTGCCAATTCAAGTCTTGTCCTGTATGAAGAGGTCCATGTTTTATTAGCTGACTGTTCTGACATGAGCGCTAATATGTCCTTTATGTGCGGCCATGCGCACAAACGTAAAAGAAAGAAAAAACGTGTTTGATTGACTGTGACGGGACAAATATTTGATGCCCTGAAAGTCTAAGGTACCAAGTGTGATAAACAGCAAAGTAAGATTTGCTTGTGCTAAATTTACACACGGATGTCAAGACGGTCAAAACAATAGCACCTATTAGTGTGAAGACTTTCATTAACAGACAAAATGATCTAATCCTCTGTCAAAATACAGTAATAGTACCACCGTGTACCATTTGTCACTACATTTTCATGCAGTATTTGAGGACTTACATGGTTTCATTAGTTGTAGAGTTTCACATTTCTTTAGACTTCCTGTGGGTCACTAACATCCAGCTCCTCACACACAAGTTGGCTCTGAACGGTCCTTTGTGATTTTTGATGTGATTTCTGATGATTTTTGTCGCATCTTTGACCTTTATTATAAAAGATTAAAAAAAACTGCATTATTCAATTTGGATTTCAATTTGGAACAAATTGACACTCGCGGGTCAGATTTCTAAAATTAACATCATTGTTATGCAGAGTAACTTGACAAGAAGAACTTCAACACTGAAATGAAAGTAGAGTCACCTTTGAGGATATACAGAAACTGTGCGAGGATGAATCACATTTCTGTCACCTTTTTTTCTGTCTGCACAGCTAAAACTAAATAATAAATGAAATGTCCCAACCCGTTTGTTTGTTTCTTTTAGAAAGATGCTTTTTGTCTGGCTGTTGAAGACAGAGGTCATTCATTTCAACACGGCTAAGTTATGCATTCGTGAGTCTTATTTTTCCCTCTCAAGACATAAATGGTTCAATTAAAAAAAATCCCATCACTCATTCTTCTGTCATTTTGCTCGTTGACCTTCTTATTCACAGGATTAAAGAGATTTAGGCCTTTTTTTAAATCACAAAACAGTGTAAATTGCTGCAGATTGAGGTTGTTAATTTGACAATATTTCAGTTGCTTATGTGAGAGTATATTTCACATCACAGAGACTTCAGATATTTACAGCATCCATTTGTGTCCAGTTGTAGCTTAGATTTGTAGTAAAAATGTAAATCTCAGCATCAAAGGTCAAACAACCCAAACTCCATCACAAAACTTTGTTTAAATGCCTTTCAGCATATGTTTAATTAAATGCTGCAAAAGACACATTTTCATGGATGATAGTAGAGCTAAACTAAAAGCTAAACTACTAATAAATCCTGAAAATTAATAGTCTGTTAAAAGCTGTTGAAAAAGCTGTGCTTGTAACTGATTCCATGGAAAAGGACCAAAACAAACTATATTATTATGTGGGGTTACAGGTTACATTATGAAAATCACCTGTTCAAATCCCCTGTGTGTTTGCATAATTTCAGAGATAGAGGAACAACAGCAGCTCTGCCATCGTCCCTTTAGTGTTGACAGCTACATTTATACATACGAGTATTAATTAGCAGTATAGAATGACTGAAAACAAAAGATTCATAACGTCTTCCTGTGTAAATCTAAACACCGATATTTTGATGAAATAAACAGATATAGAGAGCTTTGTGTTACACTCCTACATAACCGCATTGAGAATCTAATTAACCAATTTAATTTAAATGAAGTTATCATTGGAACTGAATGTCCTGAAGAGACAAATTTGAGACTAAATTTCATGTTAAAATATTCACAGGATCCACGAAAGCTTCTCAGTCTTTTGTATTATAATAAACCACTATAATGAAAAATACTGTCTATATTTATCTCACGCTAAGCCTACAGCATGCTACTAAGATTTTCAAGATAGGGATACTTACCAAAAGCCCTCTGGGTTACTCTCTTTTATTTTGTTGGTACAAGACAATGTGTGCGCTGCACAGTGGAGTCATTTTGGGCTGATAATGTGAAGCACTGTGGCAATAAATGATGAATATGAGGCACATAATCTTCCTCATGTTCCTCAGCAGAACACAGAGAGCAGAGAGTAGCCTTAGAAATGGAATTAAAACGCTGTTCATAGAATTCAAGGCATTACGTGCTGCATTTGCTCAAACCTAACTTTGCTGTAGTCTTTATGAAGTCTGCATAAAGTACGTAAACAAAATGAACTGTGAGGAATCAAAAAGGCAACGAGTGTAACCCATAGATATGCCCATATATGGCCCATAGACTGTAGTTGTAACCAGCAAAAAGCCATAAACCAACCTCCACAATGACGAGGAGGGATTGTAATGATCTGTGAAATCATATCTCATATTCATGGATTAATATATGTTGTACAAGCCCTGTAAAGAAACCAGTTAAGTATCGCATGCATTATATAGAAACAGGAGGTTAAAAATCCTGCAAATTTGATTTGGCTAGCACAAATATTTACTCAAATGAAGATTTTAACACCTGCAGTTTCTAAAGCATCTAAAAACGAATTGACCTGCTTTGTAAATAGTGTTTTTATCAGTAAACTATCTGTGACAGTCATGCTACAAAAATTCCAAGGTGCACCACCAAGCTCCCCGACCACTTGCCCGCCATGATTACGTCGTTTTCCGGCGAGTATAAACTGAGCTTGAGCCAAGAACAAAATAGAGTTCAGACCAGAAAAGTGCAAAGTTGGTTAAGCTTTCATCCCACAGGGTAGAGCGCCTCAAATACTGCCTGTCAAGAAGCTCGGTTGGAGTTGTGAGAGTCCCGCTATTGTGGCAAAGGTCAGTTAAAGCAGCAGCACATCAGAAACATGTCTACCCGCCTGTTTTGTGACTGCACAGAGCCTAATAATGCCACATCGGGTTAGCCTTGAAAATGAGTCTCTTTTCTCTCTGCATCCTTTTTTCCCCACTAAAAAGGGGCGAAACATCTGTGGTACAGAAAGACAGTTCAGTCAAGCCTTGTTTTGGTGCTAATTAGTCCAATTAGCCTTCCCCATCTCACACAGTTTTAAACAAAGCTGAGCAGCAGCTATGCTCAGCTCTAACCAGCTCTTCAGTTTGATGTGTGGCAGAGCTGGAAAGCTGCAGAAGCCTCTAGTTACAGACACAGACGCAGGCTACTTTAAACAGTTACAGGGCCTCTTTGCTTCACAGGATAAAACTGCACCCTGCCACGTCTTTTGAAATAGTCTGTGGATGTCCCTTTAGCAAGATTTCAGCACAGAAACATGGTTTTGTGCAGCAGGAGTCGATCCTCCGCAGTGAGGAGGTAAAATTCCCACAGACGTAATTTCACGATTAGCAACGCTGAAGGGCACGTTCCACATTGGGCGCGTGCACTTCGTGATAACAGATTTTATGAGGAGGTGTTAATGAACCAGTTAGATACAGTTGAACAGAGAACTACAAGGAAATAAGTTATTCTGAACATAAGAAGAATAATTCATCATTCCTCAACAACGGCCTCTTTACAGAAGCGGTTTATCATCACGAATCAACCCCAATCTTCTCTCAATTATTTCTCTTTTATAAACACAAATTATACAAATCACTCTACCTTCTAATGACATAGAGAACAGCAACAGAGAGCTTTTGAATTTATTTTCAAATATTTCCTCGTTGAGGCAGAGCAGCTGTAATAATTCACCAGTTTCCGCAAGAAAAAAAACAAGATTCAAAAATCCACTATAGCAGGTTTAAGTAAGTACTTTATGCTATCTACAGTACGAGGCTGTGGATGGGGAGCCAGCAGAGGTTCAGGGCATCATGCTCTTGCAGTCCTTCATTGAGCCTCTTATAACCACACAGCTCACATAGTAAAGAGATTATTAAATAGATTTAACATCCCATGTCCTGGTTGCTGTGGTACCAAATGCCTTCTTACTGCCTCATACTGTAAATGCGATTCATGTTCGCTGTTGGCTAACTGACACGCGGGCTACAGTAGCTGCTGAGAACATTACCTTCCCTCTGCCTTCTCTCACATGGTTTATAATTGCAGAGCAAACGTCTCAGAGGAGCGCCAAAGAAATCGAACCACAGCGACCTTCTGCCAGTGATCAAAGCCTACCTCAAACCCCCCCCAACACCCCACCACCGACCCAAGAGAGAAGGAGAGAAGGAGGGAGGGAGGGAATCCACACAAACCATCTCACGTCTCAGCAAGAGCTACCTGCTTTACATATGAAACACACCTTTCTCCCTTTAATTCCCATGAAATCGCACAGGAAGCAGTTATTGCAAAGGGGGAAGTGATGTGGAACGGCTAGAGGGGCCATTACAGAGAATCCCTCATTACACCCTGGTCACAGCTTTGGAGTATTACCCCTGTGAAAACACACTCTCACCCCTGGGTGGATAAGTCAAAGAGAGTAGATTGTCTCATCTTATTTCTTCTTTGTGCCTGGTCTCTAGACAGGTACGGCAGGGTTAAACTTGTCAACATACAGCAGCTGTAGCTCGCTGTACAACCAGCAGACAGGCTGGTTTAGATCTTTCTGAGCTGTACAAACGAATTGTCTTTATATCCGCATCTTTGATTGCAATGGAGATGGATCCTCACAACACATCTTGGTCTGTGATCAATCAATCAATTAATCAACCCACCTGCTTTTATAGGGGTAGATCATTTGCAGCAACAGTGTCTGAACCACTAAAGAAGACTATGAAGCTAGATGAGAAAAAAAAAAGGACACTTCCTTAAGGCGTCTTCTTGCATAGCAGAGTAACGAGTTGTTTGGCAAGACATCAGAGGGGAAAAACAGCCCGACTCATCCATCAGATACATTTGGATCCATTAAGCCAAGTTTTTTCCATTCATTAGGAGATGCAGTTTACAGTTAAGCAGTTTGCAGGAATATATTGAGAAATAAAAAAAAATAAAAAAAACATGGATTATAAAATAGACCAGCAACACAACAAGTAAGAAAAACAGCAAACACATTTAATAATGACACATTACAATTTTAGCCATGGATTGATGGATGGCAATGTAAGTCCAGCGTTCGGTCCGTTACTTTAGCCAAGACTACTATATCTCAACAACTGTTGGTTGGATTATCATGACATTTTGTGCAAATCTTTGCTATACTGACGTAAAATAAGGGCCTAACGTTTTTCTCCTGAGGTCCATTTGATCAAACCAGCATTATATGCATGCACGTGCGACTGTATTTATGCCTCACTGTGACCGTTAGGACAGTAACGCTACTACAACAACACAACGCAAAGCAGCCACAAACTCGCACAAAAAAAGGCTTTTTTTATACAGTCAGAAGCCATACAAAATATCTCTAAATGCATTATAGAAGACAAAATGATACGTTGGGCTCACAACATTAATACCACCATCGTTTATGTTGCACGTTGCCCGCACATAACAGACACTTTCATCAGACAACAATCACTATCAACAGAGTGGAACCACTGATACAAAATGCACATGTAACCAAACTGCACTAACCTTCCTAGCTTATTATATATCATACATGGTCAACATTGGTCAAAAAAGAAAACATGGAACATTGGCAGGCAAACACATAAACGATGACGAAATGCACAAACTGTCGAAACAATAAATCTAAAGTACTAATTGACAACTAACAGTTAATTGATAGCGATGTGAACTCACCAGTAGCAGAAGAACAGCGCCACGGCCTCAGTGTCCAGTCCGTTAACGTGGGTTTCTATGACGCTGATTGACAAGAGATCCAGGTAGCTGGTTCTCGGGTATCTTCAGCCCGATGTAGACGCGAGAAACTCGGTTTGCATGCAGCTGATGTGACAGGCAATGTCGAAGAGATAACAGGTAAGTACGACTTGAACAAGTCCGGGGAAACGTCCTGATGTGGCCTTATTAACACGAGGGCAAACGCCTGGTGAATTTCAGCAGATTATCGTCACTTACTCCATAATGTGATTCTTTTAACTTTCGGACGCTGCTAGATAGCTACCTGCCGTCTCTCTCTCTGGCGCGTGATCTTTGAGCAACCAATCAAAAATAGGGTCAACTGAGGTCGATTTTGTACGAAATGACTACATACTTTATATTTTATTACGAACGAATCTCATAGGATTCACTTTCATATAAAAGTTTAATTCCAAAAAATATTTTTACTGGATTAATAAATAAAAAAATATTGACAAACTTTTTAGAGGGCTCTTCCTTTTTTGGAGGAAAATACATTAAAATGTTCAAACGGATCAACACTAAATACACTTATAGGTGTAAACCCTTTTACTTAGCAAACTATGCTCACCTGTAGGTCTACTCACCATCTATGAATAGGAAGGTGTATGCTACCTAATACACTCTTCTAGTGCATATAATAGTACCACTATATTATTGTCTTTTTTGCTTAATTTGATGTTCCTTGCCTCATGATGATCACTGACTGGGGTTCATAGATTATCCCGCTTTTTATTTACAGCTACACCATCGCTCTCTCCACATTACAATTCTGTGTCATTATGAAGATTAACAATGCAGCCATGTGGATGTTAGTGCTGCTTCATGGATATTTAAACAGCAAATTAATATTTAATTTTACTATATCATCAATATTTAATGAGACATCATTGGGGACAGTTTCTTGTGAAATATGTCAGTTATCAATAATTCGTTCTTTCTTTATTAAAGCAATCCACTTGTTAATCCTTTAAATGTGCCATATGTGCAGCAAAAACAAAAACAAAACAAAGAGGAACCAAATAGAAAATCTATTAAGACTTTAATTTTCTTAATGCTTTACATACATTTTTGGACAGTGGTTAATATCTTTTGCATGAATAAGTTACATAATAAATAAAAGCAAAAACATTTTATTTTCTCTTACGTTTTTACAATAAGGCATTTATAGCAGCAGAAGTAGCCAACAGAGACTTAGTTACCTTAAACACCTGCGTGTTTCCAGTGTACATGCGTCTTAACCAGCCCCAAATCTAGATCAGGACAGTTTCAACCCCAGTTTAAAACAGAAGTATCAAACCTGCGGTTTAGTCAAACCTGTGAAACTGTCTCAGGAGTCTTCCAGGAACCTCTGCACCAGTGTCCGGAAATTAAATAAGTAACAAGGAAAACACTGGGGTTGGCCCTAAAGCATTGGAAGTCACAGGAGGTAGCATCTTACTCTCCTGCCAATCAATTTTCTTTTTTTATTCATGCAGCAGGAAATGTCTATTGATCTCTATGATTATCATAGCCATCCTTCCACATTCAACTGCATTTTTCATAGTCTCTGTAGTGAAAGCTGTACAAGAATTGCTTCAACATAAAGCTGTGTGTCGAAGGTTTGCCTATGCACAAATATCTTCTTCCAATAATTTACCACGGCTGTCTTGCGTAGTAAGACACCGGTTTATCATTAGAACAAGGCACTGGTCGGCAGCAACACTGAAATAATTGCGTACAAAAAACATGACATGATAACCTCAGATCTGCCAGTTGATGTGCCCTTTACACAAATCATATTGCACTTGGCACTTAACTTTTATTTTAACACAATACTTTGGAGAATGAGGAGGGACAAAAGCTGGGTTGGTCTTACAGAAGGACATCCAGTTAGTTGTCAGATTATACAAATGTTCCAGATATGAATGAGCCAATCAGAGCTCTGATGAATGATTGATGGGACATGCAGCCAATTAAGGGCAGAATATAACTTCATGTAGACGAGATCTTCTATCTAAATTACATTTATGTGGTACGGCAGAGGTTAATGGCAGCTAACCTCTGTCCGATTTTTTATCATTAGTGTCATTATGTTAAGTGGGGTTGAGAATGGACATAACTCAATAAAAGTGTATTATGCAAACAAATAATGTGCTCATTTTTTGCATGGCCAGTAAATCATGTTGAATATAAAAGCAAGATCTCTGTCACCATTAAGAAAATGTGCAGTTTTTACCGTATCAGCTTCAACAGACAAGTTCTCCTCTGGTCATGCTACCGGTTCTCCAGACATATTAATTTGTGCTAATTCTACAGTGCATTTTCTCTTAATATAAATGGTCGTTTTGTATATTTAAATATACAGCAAAGATGTAACAATGTCAAATGATACATGCGTGGAATTAATTTACACTAAGTGAACAGGTGTGGCCTTGATGTTGGGTTATGAATTGTGCTAAATCTGGCTTTGCTAGTAAGCACCGTGCAGCGGGCCAGACACGGTTGGGGGTTAATCAGGCAACAAAATGACCACCTGTTTTTGCAAAGCGATGAGGAAACTCTAACTTGTCTGATTGGGGCATTTATATGGGGACTATTTTTGGGGTGGTTGCCTGATTGCTCTCCTGGAGAATGGTGACTTGAACAAGGTAATGTGGCTGTTCTGATGATTACACTGGGTAACTACACTGGAGTTACTGCCTGCTGGCAATGAGCCTACAATAAAATGTCTGGTCTGAAATGTGGACACAGAGATCCACAGCTTTTTTTCTGTGTCTTTCACATGTATCCTCTCACAGTTCAATCATACTACGCATACAAACACGCACACTTATTAATTGCAAGCAAACAAATAACTACAAGTGCATTTGGCATTAATGCTAATAAATGTACATGGAAGCAGTCGGGTGTTGACACGTACAAAACAGAAGCAGCCTTGTGTGCTCAGTCACACACAGTCAGACATATTGAACGCACACATACTTCACACAACACACAAGCTTTCGCACACACAAGCACGTACACACGAGAGCACGCACACACACACTGCTTGTTTGCAACTTCTGCCAGCTTTCTCCCTCTGCATGCCGACTGTGTGTCTGGCACCGGGGTTAAGGTCTGGAGCCACACACAAGCTGTGTGCTCTGTCTGGCTTATACACACTCTAAATGGGCTTTATGAATGGCTAGGACTCAATGACTGAGTCAACACCAGGGGCCACACTCAACCCAATCCGACAACGGGTCTTGGAGATAAGTCAGAAACAACATTCTCCCAGCGCAACCAGGAAGCATGTTTAAATTAATATGCCACCAGGTTTTCTTTTGTTTTGCACTGCAAACATTGCGCTGTGGAGTGTGTCAATCCACAGATGTGTTGCTTGTTTGCCATTTCTGGCTGAGCCCAAGTGCCTTTAAACAGCATTCTGCAGCGTCTATGTGTGTGTTTGTGTGTGTGTGTGTGTGTGTGTGTGTGTGTGTTTGTGCTCTCGTTGCCCCATCAAAGCCATGTTTAATCTGCTCGCTGCAATGAATCCAGCTCTCGACATTGCGTGGAGCCAGTGACTCTGATAGCCTTGCAATGATGGATGGACGGATGGAGGCCGCTAGTCACAATCTTGTTCCCTCAGTGGGATGCATGTTTGCCCCATTCATGACCATCAAGAAACACTCACCTACTATACATACAAACAGACGCATGCACACACATCCTCACCACTTCTCTATCATTAGATCCAACACTCGACTGACATTCAGATCTGAATCCAGACTGAAGTCTGACTCAACAAAAGGAGCTGCCGGCGGAGTAAGAGGGCGGAGGCCGGACGTCAGAGTTTCAAGCCAGTCGGCAGCGTCAAACGATGTCGGAGCCCGTCGTTTACGTGACTTCCCAGTGGACGGCAGAGGGGAAGTACAGCTGGGTGGCGGTGGTGGAGGAGCTGAGATCACCTGGCTGGGGTTTATAACAGCAGGAGACGGAGGGAGCTCCAGCAAGAGAGAGGAGCAAAGAGGGGAGGGGAGGTAGCTGTCATCCTTGTGCAGCTGGGAGGCCTGGGACTGATCGGCTTGAGAAGGAGGAGGAGGCGAAGGGCCGGCGACTGAGTGGGCAGGGGATTTATGATCACAGACGTTGACAGAGCCTGGAAGAGAGGTAGTTAAATAGATTAGACACTGAAAGAAATTGCGAGTGCCATTTAAGTTGTGCTCTTTATTAATTGTGGGATACTTACCAACACAAGTCACGGGCTCATCCAGAATGTCATCTATGGATTGCCGAGGGTCCATCTGTGGCCAAAAGAAACACTTAAATCCCACTGTGTAAAAGCAACTCCAGGTGATCTCTTCCACCTCATCTACAGACTCTAACCTGTGCTTTCTGGATAGCCTCCTGTAGTTCTTCCTCCAAGCTGCGAACACAGGACAACGTCTGAACTGGACTTGCTGTAATCTGCACTGGCAGCTCAAAATCCTGGCCAATCATATCACACGGCTGGCAGCAAAACACCTGATTGGAAAGCCGGGGGAAATCAGTTGACAGGTGGGTGATGAGAGTATGCTCACATGTTTGACCAGTTTTCTAGATTGACGACTGCGTAGCGTGCCCTTGAAAAGCGATTATCCAAGATGCGTGTGTATTGATTTGTGTGTTTACCTGTGTAAACAACACCTCTGTCTGTGTGTCCGTTTCTGGTTTCCGTCTGGAGCATCCAGGATCCTGTTGCAGGAACGGATGAAGGGATCCTCCACAAGACTGGAGGAATAATAAAAAAAAACGTGATGATTTTAGTTCTGGAAAGCAGTCATCCTGTTATTCTCCCACTCCTCATACCAAACAAACAAGCCCTGTCTTTGCTCACCTCGTTGCCGGTGATAGTGGAGTGGTCCCTGGGCCTGCTCCGTAACCTCTCCCTCATCTCCAGCTCCACGCTTAGCTCCTGCTGCTGTTGCTGCTGCTGCTCGTTCTCAGTTCTCCAAGGAGTCCCACACTGCATGGGCGAGGACGACGACATGGGTAGACTGGGACTTGGAGTTCCTGAGGCGGTGCTGGCAGGAGCCAGGAAGACAGCGTTGGAAAGACACTGTTCACCAGCCAAACTGACTGGCGCAGCATTCGATAAACCATTGGTCACGCTGTTCAGAATTCCATTTTGAGCGTCACTGAGAATCCCATTAGGAACTCCCCTGTCCGGGACGTACATCTGTTGGTTCGGGCTGCTGCTGGGGGAGTCTCGTCCAGAGCTGGAGCTTGAGCCGGGGCTCTGGCTGGGTGGCAGCGAGGGGCAGGGGGTGAGCGGCTCCAGGCTGGTACCCAGCTGGCAGAGGGGAGCAGGGGTGAGGCAGGAGTGGGGAAGCTGGAACGGGCGGAGACGCTGTAACAGAGCAGGCTTGGTGCCGGAGACAGGGAGGCCACGCTTACGCAGCTGCTGCCGCAACTCTGACACCTGAAGAAAAGGAGGAGGTGAAGGAGGATGGGCAAAGGACAAGGAGAGTTTGTCTTCTCCATTCATTTGTAAATAACAGTCATCATTATTTCAGTGCTTTCATAAATGTCTTACTGTTAGATCGACAAGATTTGCAGGCAGAAGCTCAGGCTTGGACGCAGGGTTTGTGTCTGTTGGGTTGTGGTTTGTTGTGGCGGGAACAGGTTGGGGATTCAGGGGCATGGCTCCAGAGGACTTCACATCATTGTGCTCTCCGCTGAAGGAAACGACACAAGCATTACCTCAACCAAACGATCTGAGGACTAATACTAGTATCTCATGATAAAGAGATCTGCCTAGTTTGCTCATTTAGAATTACAGCCATCTATACGCATACCTGGGAACAGCAGTGAGCTGTTGTTGTGGTTGTAGTTGTTGCTGTTGTAGTTGCTGTTGCTGGTTCTGGTGGATTTGCAGCTGGAGGAAGACCTGCTGCTGCTTCAGGAGATGGGAGTAGGCCGGGTCTAAAGACTGGGTAGGAGTAGGGCTCTTCTGTTTGGCTCCTGCTGGAAATAAACAATTGTTTAGGATAAATTCAACCACCTCTCCAAGAGCAAGACTTGATTTGACAAATGAAAAGATTTTTTAAATAAATGTTGGAAAGTAAAGCATTATAGCGGTACCTCCAGTCCCGGACCCTCCTCTCTGGTCTGGAGGAATGTACTGGTGATATTTGAGTTTCCTCATTTTGGGTTTGGTGTCCCGTGGTTTCCGTGGGCGGGGGAGATGGTTGAAGTTGAGGGAGGAAGGTAATGAGGAGGAGCAGGTTGGGCTGTGGGGCCGTGCTGTCTGTAAAGACACACATTGCCCACATTTTAACTGTAACCATACTGTGGTCCTGGTGACTCATTTTAAGAGTAGCGTGTTGAATATTGCAGAGAAAATGTAAAATCGTTTCACGTTGTTTCACAGTATTTGCCCCATGTCAAGGTTAAACTCTTACATGAAATGAACAAATGCCTCACAAATCTCCAGATGACAGCATGTGCTGGTTCTGACATACAGCCATGCCTGTGTGTGAATGTGTTAACCTACAGGGCAAATACTGAGCTCCCCCAGAAGTGCAAATTGACAGTAATGAATGCAGAGCAGCTTACTGCAGAGCATTGTGTTTGACAAAACAGACGAGTGACCATCTTATTTGGTTGAAGATCTCTACAAGTTCTTTAGTTTCTATGCTGCAGGAAGCACATGCACACATACGCAATCTAAATGTGTTTTATTCTGGATGAAAATGGCATATTACCGCATGTATTTCTTTCATTCTTGATTCATTATAATGTTATTTTGAGGAGTTGTCAAAAGATTCACAACAAAAGAGACTCTTGTGAAATTCAAATGAGCCACAAAATGAAAGTCAAGGCGATGTGGTTGTTATGTGACAGCATTAACATGCACTAACCCCACATTACCTTTGGCAGCAGGGGTGTGGTCTGAGAGGTCAGATACATCCCATTTGGTCTCCCAGTTGTTGCCATGGAGTTTGATTCACTCATAGTTTGTCTGATGCCCTCGGTTGCCGGGAGCAACGCCAAACCAGACTGAAGGCAGAATATCAGATTTTCAGAGTTGACATATGAGGCTGTTTAAAAACTCACAAGTCTGTTAATGTGAGGATATTGGCGGGAACTACTTTCTTGTCGCTGCCAACAGACATGGGTCTTAATCTAAACTAAATCTCGGTGGTGTTTCCTCACCTGAGCATGAACAGGGCTGTGGTTGAGGGACGGGCCCACAGCCGAGAAGTCACTCAGTAATTGGTCACCTGAGAGCCCCGGCAATGACGTAAAGGCTGGTGATTGGTGAACGCCATGTTGTTCTGTGGGCGAGGAGGAGGGGCAGGAGGAAATGTCATCTTCGAAGACATCAGCGGACAGAGGGAAAGAGGCAGTGCCTGAGGAAATGAAAAGTGAAAGGAGGTAAGGTCAAAGGAGGAGGAGATGAGATTGGAATAAAAAATTGAAGGAAAAAAAAAAAATATGTGTGTGACCCTGTCTGTGTGTGCCGGCGCATGCATATGTGTGTTGACTCACGGTTCTCCAGGGGCAGTGTGTGTTTGCGCTGTTGCTCCACAGGCCCAGGTGGACGTTGGATCCTCTCAGTGAGGTCCTGCGTCTGACGAGACTTCTTCTGCCTCTGGGCCCCACACGCAGTCCTCTCTGCGGGGACGACAAGGACGGTGCAGATAAGTGGAGAGATGATGGGACAGATGGGAGATCAGCAGAGAGAGAGAGAGAGAGAGAGAGAGAGAGAGAGAGAGAGAGAGAGAGAGAGAGAGAGAGGGAAGCAAAATAATTCCAGAACATATGTGATGTGAGCATGCACAGCAGTGTTGCCACAGGCAGTCAGTCCCAATTCAAACCAGCAGAGGCATCAACAAATTGTAAACACTCCTCTCCATAGGGAGATGTATCCCCATGGATATGAACACACATACAAACACATTTACACAACATTTTTAAAAGGGCAGAAAGGGAAATCAGATAGTTTCGGAAAGCCTGATATTTTAAAAATAGTCTTTTCAAATTAAAAGGAAGGTTAGATGGTGTGGAAAAGATAAAGTGAGAAAGACGTCAGTAGGCTAAACGATGACTCTGATTTCTGGATCGGTGGGTTTATCGTGCGCTGTCAATCACTGATATGTTTGCAGGCTGCTTAAAATGCAGAGTTACAGTGTGCAACAAGGTCACTTGTATTTTTAACTGACAGCTGATGAAACGGCGAGACCATTGCCAGATTTGCACACTTCCTTTCCTCGCGCTGTACAACAGGAAGCGGAGAGCAGACATGATAAAATACAGAAAGAAAGAAAGAGAGAGGAAATATGCCACTATTTTTTTTGCCAGTAGCACAGAGGGTAAAGCAGGAAGGAGACAGCAACATCACTGTAGGCAGGGCATCACCTTGTGCAGTTTCAGTGTTCAGACCACAAGGGGGCAACTTCTGAGCGGCGCCACCGTCAGTTAGACGCTGCATCAGGAAACAGCAGGTCAAACAGCCAGGGCCCACAGATTACAATGCAGTTCACTCAGGGGAAAGCTGAATCATACTTCAACGTCAATGTGGCCTCATGAAATACTAATTTACACCAGTGTTTCCCCCCCAGAACATTTGCAAAGTCTGTGGGTGAGATGGCTCAACACAGAAGACCATCTCACCCATTTAACAGTAAAGCAAACACTGACCTACACTTAATCATTTCTCACAATTCATGTTAATTCATTTATTCAACTGTAAGACAGGTAAACAAAAATGTGGTCTCATCCTGTTCTACCAAATATAATCAACTGTACAATCTAATATCAATTAAAAACATATGTTTTTCTTTACATGGGAACTTGACTCGCATCCAAATCCGTATTTCATCTATAGCGTGGAAATGTAATGCTGTTGGATATCATTGAGAAACTGGATGCTACTTACCAGAGCTTCACTCTGATCTTTCTCTGCTTTTTTAGGGGAGCAGGCAGATTTCAACCCTATGGAAACAGACAAGATGTGGTGGTATGATGAAACTACACTACAGGGCAGAGTTTTTTTTATAGGATGCTAGCATGATACAGGAGCAACTCAGGTGAACCAGTGCATCAACAAAGCACTCTCAGCTTTCAACTCATCCCTCAAAGTTACAGCATGGAGCATCTGAGGCGCTCTTTTTTTGTTGGCAGGCGTCAGAATGTGCAACCTGCTTCAGCCTCAGACAACAAGGAGGGAACTGAAGCAAGGTGCACAGCCTGTCTGGCTTTGAGATTGTTGTTTTTTTCCCATGTCTCTAGATTAGTCTTTATTACATTTGCTGCACAATTTATTTGCTGCTTTATCTTAAAACAATGTCTGATATTTAAAGCATATTGTTGGCTTTGGACATATGTTATCTTGGTGTAATCATTGCATGTTATCTGCAATTAAATACTCTCTAATATTAGAAGATGCTAGTTTTCTTTCTTCGTAAATCTCTGACACCTGCTGTATGTGTGATTTTGTGCAGGCTTCTTATTGTGAATACAATGACAGTTTTGCATCCTGCGCATGGTATAAATGTCACATTTTATTAACATTGTTAACAAAAGATATGCAGTATAATATGAAAACATTAAGTTCTAGGATCTTGCACAATTTTTTAAATAAACACAAAATTTCAAAGGAAAGTAGAAACCTGGTCAACATAGTAAAACCAACAAAGAAGTTAACGAATCATGTGTCAGTGAAGAGAGGGCGACCTGAAGATCATTAATATGAAACCCTCCCTGCAATCATGGCGTTCAGGGATCAATAACAATGTAACTGATAGACATAAACTAACCAGGGTCTGCATTGATTTCACTCTGCCTTCGGTTCTGAATCCTCAACTGCAGGACTGAAAGACAAAAAAAGAGATTGAAGTACTACAAGCAGCGTTGATAGAGCAGTAAGTTAGTTTGATTTGAAGGACAAATGCTCAGGGGAAAAGAAATGACACGCAGAAAGGTAAGAGTTGAGCAATGCAGGACTGCATGATCACTGTTAAATGATATGGCCTCGTAATGTATATTACCCCATGACTTTGCAATGCATATAGATTATATATCTCCTTGGATGCCTGTACACATCTACACACCACACATTTGCACATTAGCATTCAGTACACACACAAACAGGTGAAGCAGGGTAGGGCATGGTGTGATTTCGGTAAGTTTTGAGACCTGAGAGACCTGATGAGGGGAGGGGAGGGGAGAGGAAGGGGGAGTTACTATTTATCTCTCAGTATGTCTATTTCTGTTGATCCCATCCCCCCTTCAGCTGTCCCGCTCTCTCCACCAGCCTCCCATACATCCCCTCTTCCTCACGTCATCCTCGTTTGTGCTGCTAACTACACTACTCTCTGACACCTCAAAATAAAAGTTTAACGTTGTGATTTAGAGCACATTAACGCGAAGTTAAGGAAGCTGTGCTGATCACACTGGAGTGTCTGTTTGATTTCAATGTCTGTCTGTCTGTGTGTCTGTGTGTGTGTGTGTGTGTGTGTGTGTGTGTGTGTGTGTGTGTGTGTGTGTGTGTGTGTGTGTTTCTACTGTTAGATTGTTTCATATTTTAACATAAGGCCCAATAGAAGTGTTGAATTTTTCATGTCTCTTCAGGCTTCTTCAAATCTTTCAAATTAAACAATCTTATGAAGTTCTCACAACTAATATGATGAGGTGCTGCAAGTAGATTACATTTTAAGGGTTGGGAGCTACTTTTTACCACTTTTTCTTAACATTGACCCTTAACATCTAGCATATGCTTACTTTGTGATGTTCATTGGAAATGAATTGTGTCAATGGTCAACAAAAACAGATAGAATTGTTAACAACTGAACAATGAACTCAAACCAACTGCGTCATATTATACAATGACTGACAATAGTCAATGTTTTTTCCACAAGGGATGAACATCACTTTGATGTACCGGCAGACTTTATAGACTAGCATAGACTCTTGTATGTACATACATGATGTCAAACAGAGCAGCTGCCCTAAGGAATCATGTTTTCCAGCAGGTGTTTGTACACCTAAGGGACTGCGTCTATGCCATTTCCCCGCCTTTCTATTTTACTAGCCGTTAACGACAGCTGCCTGAGAACACAACAGCCGCTACAACTTGTAGGGAAACTTGAATTATTCAGTTACAGGAAGGTTGTTCAATGCTGTTTGTCACAGAATGCTGGTTGTCTGCTGAAAGTTGTAATCAGTCGAATAATACATCAGATAAATAAAACTAATTTCAGCTATTCTTTGATTATTTTTGCCCTCAACATCTTAAACATCTTTACTGATTGTGATAGGATATCATCATTAATAACTCTGTTTTTTTTTTACTTTAACGTTGGTTGGTGCATATTTAGACATTACTATTGTTATAGAGGTTTAAAAGGGGATTTAAATAAAAGGATTTCCCTGCTTATCAACAAACCAGAGCATGTTGTGGTTTAGGTGCCACGCAGTACCATGCAGAGAACTTTAGCCTCTGGCTCAGCTGTCAATTGCTGAATCCACTCACCATGATCAATACCTTCACTTTATCGATCACAAGTTAGACAACGTGAACGACCAGCCAATAACCCTCATAAACACTCTACATATTGTTGCACGAGATGAAAAGTCGTTGTGGGGAAAATAAACCTTTCTCTCCTTTAATTGGCGTAAATTGAGACTCCAGGATTCCTCACCTGAGCGGAACTTGTTCCGGATGAGAAGAGACCTCTCGGAGGCCAGTAGTGTCATGGTGGAGGGGAGGGCGGGGGAGGAGAGAGAGGAAATTCCTGGAGTCACTCTACCAGGAGGAATGGACCCCTCTCCTTCTGTCTCTCACTGTTGCAGGGGAGCAGAGGAAGCAGGGGAGTGAGAGAGACAGATGCTTGTTAATCCACTGATAGACACAAACCGATATTGATAGAGGCACACAAAGCACAGCGGAGATAGATGGAGGGGGGAAATAGAGACGCAAAGCCTCTCAGACCTACGGGCGGACTGAGCACTGCAGTGAGCTGCTCTGGCAACAGCAGGCCTCACTGTAGACAGCCTGTCATAGTCACACAGAGAGTCGCAGAGGCCCACCCACAGAGACAGAACTAACGACACAGAGAATTAAACAGACAAGTAGGCTTTTAGAGGGACGGAGCGGAGGAGCCAGAGGAAGAGGAAGAGGAAGAGGATGACGGAGACAGAGGCTCTATAGCAGAGACTGAGACGTCAGGGCCGGAGGACGCCGATTGTGACAGACAAAACATGACCTCGTGACACCTACAGCATCACGCACACACTTATACAGTGACAGCAGCACCACAAATGTGTCATGCACTAAAAGAAGTGGAGCTGCCTCTCAAACAGGGAGAGCTGGGAATCTACATAAACTGCATTAGTACACACACACACGAAAACACACACACACACAGAACCGATTAACAATATTGATTTGAACTGGCCAGCCACACAACACCCAAAGGAAGATTGTTTGAAGGGAATGGACGAACACACACGTACACACACACAAACACACACAAAAAAACACACACACACGTGCTGTGGAATCGCTGAGGTTATGCATTCTAAATCACCACAGTGCCCTTCCTATTCCCAATCCCATAAATGCACACACACCTCACTTATTTACAATATGAGTCCAAAAAGAAGGCCACTCACTCATTAATGCAATCAAATAACAAGCAATTGATTGACTGTCTGGCACAGGTATTATTTCTCAGTAGGGCACTGAGGCCCAAGAAGGCACTGAAAACACTGAGAGAATAAAAGCAGTAGAATGAAAGAGAATACTTACAGGAAAAGAGAGAATTGAGTCCCTCTGGGGAAATTGGAGTGGATTTAAGATTAAACTGAGAGAGGTGCGAGATGGAGGAAGAGAGGGAAAGAAAGAACTTCGTAGTGTGTTTAATGACGATTTCTTTCTTTCATGTTCTTTTCATATCCTATTTTTTCCTTTCGCCCGCTTTCTACACTTCTTCTTTCCCCTAAAGGTGAAATGCAAAGAGAAAAAAGGATCAGTGGTTCCTTCGTCCCCTTCCGATAGAAACTCACCCTCTCTACCACTGCCTCGCTCTCTCTGCCCCCTCTTCCCATCCGCCCCAAAGCATCCTGGATCCTTGGTGCCAACTGTGAGCGACTGTCAAACTTTACCCCTCCCCCTCCATGGCCTCGCCCCCCCCCCCCCCCCTCCCCTCCCCTCCCTTTGAACAGCCATTGACTCCCACTCTGTTATCTGCTGACTGATTGATTCACGTGCAGATTCAAAGACAACAAGCACTTTTTGTGTTTGTTTGTACGTGATTTTGACAAAAAAAAAGTAGACACACTGATGAAGTAAGGCCAGCTCCCTAAATGTTAGGAGCAGAATTGTCATAGAAGAGTGAAGCAGGATAAAGAGCCGGTTTAGTACAAGGCAGCGAGAAAAGCCCGGGAGTGTTTTGGACTCGCATCAAATCATGTACTGCAGCAAGACTGCAGGCTCATATGCTCCTGTCAAGACACCTTTGGATCACCCTCTTAAAGTGATTTAGTACTGTTTGCGGGCAAGTGTACGTGTGTGTATTGCGTGTGTGAGTGTGTGACACCACTGAGAGTCACAGGTCAGTAAGTCAGTGTCCGTCAGCATATACTTTACAGTATGTATTAGCGTTGATGCCAAGGAAAATCACCCGAGTTTCACCTCAACCTTCCAAAGCAACTTGAGTGAACATGTAGGAGAGTGTTTGCCTGTGTGTGCATGCTCTCTACGTGTGTGTGCGCGTGTGTGTGCGTGCGTGTGTGTGCGTGTGTGTGCGTGTGTGTGTGTGTGTGTGTGCATGTGCCTTAGGGCTGCAGAGGGAGAAAAGTGGGGGAAGTGAGGTCGTTGCTGGAGCACCTGTTCTGTCGATTTGACAGACAAGCCGGCGTGTGCTGGTTCAGCAGGTCGTAGAGAGGGGGAGACAGAGAGGGGAGGTAGAGAAGGGTGAGGCTGAGGGGACAGCAAAAGTTGGAGAGGGAAGGGAGGCCGCAACACTTGGGGAAGTCTTTACTACGGGGGACAGGAGGAGGGCTGGAGCTGATACGGGGGAAACAAGGAGGTTGCTGCCATTTTATCTGATGCGGAAAGAAAGATTGACAAGGAGAGCCACTAAACGGAGAACACGGAGCAGAGAAGGCGTCGCGTGGGCCAATTACGGTTGCCATGGAACAAAATGGAACAACTAATGGAACACAAAATGAATGGGAACTTAAATATAATACATGGTTATAGACGGATGGCTCTTTTGTGCCATTTGCACAGTACGTGTGCTTTTTTTTTAGTCATTATAGAATCTCACCTTTGACAGCTTTTTCTCTGATGTCCTGTAAATGCATCACACGCACACACACACACGCACGCAACACACATACAAACACTCACTGCACTGACAGCATGGCATGTTATTGAGGGAAAGGTGATGTAATTGCTTATTCCTCTGGTCCCCCTCCACAGACACACCCTCTTTTCCAAAAGCCTGGACTCCCTCTCTGAATAACACCTGTTACTCTTCTTCTTCTCTCTATCTCTCTCTCTCTCTCTCTCTCTCTCTCTCTCTCTCTCCCCCCCCCCCCCCCCCTCCCACACTCTCTCTCCCCAACACACACATACAGATTTCATAGTGTTAATCCTGCACTGTGTCTGGTGAGCGAAGAGGCTTGCACGCTGTTAACCTTTACTTGTGAAATATCATATTTCTCTGTTTAATTCTGGACTCATCTCTATGTACAGGACCCTGCAACCCACAGAAGCATCACATAGCTTGGAATCAAAGCATATTCATGGCCGATTTTCATATTAATGTCAAACCTGCCTCCTTCGCTGCTGAAACAGCAGAAATTGAATGTGGATCCAGCTCTCCCCAAGCTCGCTGTTTTCTGCCTTTCACCCTGGTGTAAGTATCCCTCCACCATTTGAGAGAGCCGAGAGGCAGCATAGGGAATGAGCCAGCACATGCAAAACAAGTGTGAGTGTGCCCTCTCATGGCTGAACTGTGCAACGACAGAAACAAAACGAAATCCTTCCATGGTTAGTTTAGCTTTCCATCATGTTGGCTCTCAGTGGCATTAATGGGACGTGTGTGATGCAACAGAGCGGATATACAACAAACCTATCAAAGTGCCGAATGTATCAAAGAGAGTAAAAGGCTGAAACATACCAGTCTAACACACTTCATTACATCTGCTGCCTCTCCCTGGTCGTTCATCACTGCGCCTATTCTCGCTCCTTTCCTCCTCTACCTTTATCACTTCAATCACTTGGCCATGTGCCTCGTGCCACTCAGAAGCCCTGCTGCCTGTTCCACTTCACGCCATACGAACACATCAGCCCCACACACACACACAGACCACACAGATTGCTGTCTGCTCTCTGTCCATCATCCATCTGTCTGTCAGTCACTGCACTTTGAAGCTGTGTGTAATCTGGATAGCTACCAACCCTACACAGACACACTACACTGTACTGCACACACACACACACTCACATCTCCAGCTGGACTGCTGATCTCACACACTCGGCCGGGTTGAATATTCATCATCATCATCATGCACTGAGGACCTTGTAGGCTCAGCGATGGAGCAGTCCAGTGGTGTCAATTAGGGGACCAGAATCGTGTTTGTGTTGCCGACAGAACAGCATCGATCTAATGGCTGAACCCTCAGAGTGACCCTAACAATATGTACGCAGCACTTCAATGAGCGTCTACAACAAGAAGGCGCGATTGTTAGTTAGGGCCAATGAGGAGGGGAATACTGTAATTAATGAATCAATCAATCAGGTGATGCTTGCATTACATTGCAGGGTAACAGCATGACTGAAATGAATGGGACATGTGTTTAACCTCTTCAATCGAGGTGAATGTGATTTATTATGTGTCTCACGTTGTTTATTGGCAAAATAACCACATGGAAATGTTTTCATTATAGTTAACTTTATTTATATATAATGAAGAGATGTAGAGATCATACATGTCTTATTGAAAGAACATTTTAAAGGTGGGAATTATTCATATTTTTTGTGATTTGCAACGGCATACAGTTGGGATAAAGTCTCTCGACTGTAATATAGTTTATAGTTTAACTTATTGTATTTCCTTGTTGTATCTGTGTGTGTAAATAATGAAACTATATTTGTTATAAACTTAAACTTTTAAGGTAATTATCACAAATGAATTGCATATTTTTCTAGCCATTGTATTTTGGGCTCCTGGCAGCTTTATACTTGACTGAGCTGAGTTTGTGCTGAAAATGAAAACCATGAATATAAGGTAAGGACAGTTTGAAAGGTGCTGAACAAAGACAAAAACATATACAGAGAAAGTTGGCAAAAATGAACCAAAGTTAACCTGAATTTTGGAACTTCATCAAATTGATTGAAAAATCCTGTGAATCCAATGACAGACGTGCTCACTTATTTGCAACTTTTCCCACAATGCAGCTTCAACAGTCTGACCAATAACTCTGAACTAAACAGTAGCATAGTTGCATCTGAGCATTGTTTTAAGATAAACTTGAAAAAATGTAAAACCTCCATTTAACGAGTAATTGACGACAGCTGAAAATGGTAATTGTATTAAACTGTATTATTTATCCTTTCTGTGTGACTCCTTTGTGGACCAAAAATCAAAACCTCGTAACGAACAAGAATCCCTATGCAGTTATACAGTCAGTTAAAGGTAAAATAGTGAAAGAAAAATATGCATTAAACATCTGCTCTTTCAGTTTTACCACAGCAAATAGTCTCCACTATCTCCAAAAACAGACGGTCTCTCAGCAGCACATTCTTCATTCTCTGCTTGGTTAACCTTTGTTCTTCACACCTCTCTCCTTCAACTGACCCTATAAAACGGAGTTTGCCGAACTAAAGTAGAATGAAGCTTAGCGCAGGCCTTTCAGCACGCCAGCGCATCTCTATTCTCACGATGACCAGCGCAGAAATAAGGAAAGGGTCGGCCACAAGGACCCACTCAGGTCATTTGAGCGATCCAGTATTTAATAACTTATCTTGAGCCGAGCTCCGTTAGGCTCGTTGGCTTAAATGGAGCAGAAAATTGAGAGTGTGCAAAAAAACAGAGGTCTTACAAAATCAATTACTCTCTGGAGGCAGTCCAGCAGATATATATCAGGTATCTTCATTTTTTTTTTTTTCCCCTCACAAAGATCCATGTGAAGTCAGGTCTCATCTTTGGTGATTAACTTAGAGAAGAGAATCATCTCTGGGGATCAGCTTAAATTAGAGGAGAGATATGGCCCTAGTGTTCATTATCAAGGAGAGATGTATGTGATTAATATGAAAAGCCACATCCAATACACTTCAAATACTCAAACATCTGGAAAAGACACACGAACGTGGAAGAGAAGATGGTACAAAGAATCATTTACAGTTGACAAAATTTAATTCAAATAAATTAACATAATTCACATTAAAACAAAAACAAAATTCTGAATATAGTGTTTTGTTAGAATAACTCAAAAACATTTGGTCAAACTCTCACATGATGAGTTAATTCAAATACAGCTGCAACAAAAGATAAAGCAAGCATTTTCCATCACAATGTAAAAAAAAGTGAATTGAAATAAAACAAGTGCAAATGACTCACAGTGTCTCTGACGTAAGAAAGATAGATTACATCTTTCACACAAGATAGTGCAGAAGTGCAGCTCTTACAAGTAGTACTCTTTATATACACACAGCTAGTGCAGAGGATCCTTTAGAGCAAATAAGTTATCCTTCTTTTCTGAGCACTTGAGGGTTTTATAATAGATTGTATGGGAATGCGTCTTCATGGGGGGGGGGGGGCACGTTAGCAGTCTAACTAGTATTATGAACTCACATAAAAACCACGATTTCAAGCATGAGCTTTCCCATTTCATATGCATATCCATGTATGCAACTTTTTTCATACAGGAAAGGCGAATGTCAAAATCAAATTTTGACTGGCTGAAGTTTTGACCACTGCATGGAATGGGAATAATATACATTCATATAAATAAATTAGCTTAAAAACACTGAAATAAATATTGCAAGTGCTCCCTTTTTTAGTGTTAATAAATGAGAAAGGTTTAGTGTTTAACCAGCGTTACATATGATCACCCTCCTCCCCTTCACTTTGGAGCCCATCTGCAGAAAACTCTTTTAAGTTTCCATCTCAGACTCGGAGTTTTCCAAATTGGACACAGTGGAGCTGTACCATTCAGCGCTCTCTTCTTCGTCCTGCACTCCGGATCCGACGCCGCCGCCGCCTCCTCCTCCTCCTCCTCTGTCCCTCCTCTCGTTCAGCATTTCCATGGCTACTTGGTGGTAAGGATGCTTGCGTTTGGTGTGTCGGCGCAGCGTGTTGCGCTCGGCAAAGCGCGTGTGGCAAAGTTGGCACTGGTAGGGTTTCTCTCCGGTGTGGACCCTTTGGTGGCGCTGGAGCTCGCCGGCCTCCCTGAAGCGTTTGGCGCAGATGGGGCACACGAAGTTCCTCTGGCCTGTGTGGATGTGCCTGTGTCTCTGTAAACGAAAACAGTAAATGGGTCAAAAAAAAAAATCTGTGAAGCTATCGCTCGGCGCTTTTATCAAAGTGCCTATCGCCAATGTTTTTAAATGAACAATGGATCACATGACTACTTGTAGATGAGAGCGATCGCTTGTAGTGATGAACCCATCGAGACTCATCACCCGACACCTCAGCTCTGCAGAGCTGCGTAGCATCTTTCAGCTCATTGTTGCGATTTACTGTTTTGGTTCACTCTCACCACTAACAGCAGCGTGCTCGGTCGCAGCAGGCGGCGGCTGCTGCTGCTGCTTTCAGCTAAATAGCTCTAAAGCACCCACTGTGCACTACCTGCTCAGCACCAAACGACAGACAGACTAAGTCAGAGACTAGCTGCTGAACATAGTGAAGCGTTTAGCAGCTAAAGAGTTACATATTTCCCCCAGGAGTTGGTGAAAGCCAGAGCTAAATGAGAGTGAACATTGAACTTGTGCATAAGCCACAAACATCAAATCAATGCTAACATATGCATTGATTAATCCATGTCTGCTGGATGTATAAATAAGCAACTGTTTGCTAACATATCGACTTAAATAAGGGGATTGTGTTACACAGTTTGAACACAATCACCTTGTGCACTGACAGCTTTAACAGTCAGTGCACAAGTTAGTGACATCTGTTCAAGTGGCTGATGTTATTACTTGTACTGCCGATGAAATCACAGTTATAATTGGCTTGCAAACTGACCTGCAGATGGCTGGAGCGCTTGAAGGCTTTGCCGCACTGCTGGCAAACGTGAGGCTTCTTCTGCGAGTGCGTGATGGCGTGGCGCTCAAGGTCGGAGAGGTAAAAGAAGACCCGCGGGCACAGCTGGCAGTACAGCACCCTGCGGGCAGCCATGTCATTGGGCGACCCCTCTGGAGATAGAGGATCCAGCGGGTCGAGATTATCAGAGGGGAGAACGGGTCCGACGGGAGGGGAGGGAGGAGCAGCTGCGTTGGAGAAGTAGAGATGGTCGTCCAGAGGTAAATGTTCCGAGTGCAGGTCAGACGGGTCAAATCTGGGCTCGGAGGCTGGTGATTGGGCCTCCTCGTGGGTCATACTAGCCGACTGTGGGTGCGGAGAGGACGCTGTAAAAGTTGATGGCTTGTTGTTTTCACTTGAGACTTCTTCAGCAGATATGGCTTCGCTTCCAGGGTTTGACTCGGAAGGGCTGACTTGAGAATGAAGGCTTGCACCGCGACGCTCGCTCTGAAGAGCAGGAGAGGGCGAACAGACGGCGAGAGAGGTGAGAACAGAGCTTACGGTGGTCACTCCCGACAGGATGTCAGGGGGGTTGTTGGGGCTCAGTCTGCCGACGGGGTGCGACAGCGTGGGCAGAGGTGATCCCAGCGTGCCGACCTGACTGGGGGGCAAAGGGAGGGAGACGGGGGCTGAGGCCGCCATGATCTGGGACAACTGGCCGGTCGAAGGGTTGAGGACGGCGATCGGGGTGGAGGCAGAGGCAGAGTCACCGGAGGAAGAGGTTACGGACGACAGGAGGAGGAACATTGGGTTGGAAGCACCAGGGGAGGTCTGAGTAACCGTAAGGGGAAGCGAGAGACCCACGCGAGCCGAGGAGAGCTGAGGTGAGGAAGAGGAGGACGACAGCAGGAGAAAAGGAGTGTTAGTAGAAGGGTTAGTGAGGATCTGAATGGGCTGAGTGGGGATTGATAGAACAGCGTTCGCCTCCTGAACAGTTTCAACAGTTGGCTCTGCGGCGTCGGAGGTTTCTGAGTTTGTAATCAAACTCGTGAAGACTTCTGTCGGTTTCGTTTGATCAGCACATACTGATGGAGAATCCGCGGCGGGGGCTGGTGAGTTGTAAAGATGATCACAAGGTGCATTTAGTGCATTATCTGAACTTTGGCTGAGGCTAGGATCGGCCAACGTGGACAATTGAGGTGACCCCGATCCTTCTACCTGATCCTCTGAAGCATCGACTTGCGGCACTTTGAGTCCATCTGGATTGAGCGTGTACGGTATTCCCTTGTCGTCTATGAGAAGAAGGTTTTTAGTGTCACAGTCTATAGAGGAGAGGGAGGTAAAGACAGAGGTAGAGAAGAAGGAGGGAGACAGGAGAGAGTCTTCAAGGGCATCTGTGCCGTCCATACGCAGCACAGAGACCTCTCCTTCGCCATCATCGTCCTCTTCTACTATATCTCGGTCTCCCTCTCCCTCATATTCATCCACCTCCATAATCAGCGAGCTCTCGCAGCCAGAGTCATCCAGAAAGCGTTCACACCTCCTCTCTCGACTCTCTCTTTTCTTGGGCAAAGTCAGGTCCAGTGGTTCCGTCTGTTCCTCCATTCCCATTTCGTCAAACGTCAAACAAGACTTCAAGTCCATAGCTTTGAAAATTAGAGGAATATTTTCCTCAATGTTTCCCTCTGTAGTTTCCTCTTTCACCACTTTCAGGCTCAATATTTTAACTGTATTAGTGCTTGAGATTAAAGGAGTTTCTGACCCATCAGTGTGAATGACTTTAACACCCGAAACGTGTTTGTCTTTGCACATTGTTTCCTCACGGAATGATTCTGGCTTAGCTTCCTCAGTCTTATGAGAAGTAACTTCCTTGACCTCTTCTTCATTCTTAACAGCAGATATTAGGATTGTACCGTTTCTTTCTGCTCCAGCTGAGACCGACACAGGTCTTGTAAAATGTGAGCGAGCAAAG
Organism: Pholis gunnellus; assembly: GCF_910591455.1. Lineage (NCBI taxonomy): Eukaryota > Metazoa > Chordata > Actinopteri > Perciformes > Pholidae > Pholis > Pholis gunnellus. Next base: position 17,411,405 of record NC_136534.1, on the reverse strand, counting down.
TCTTTGGTCAGGCTGATGGCAGAGTTTGTGATTGGCCTCTTGCACCGTGGGGGAACAACAATTTTGAGTCTGATTGGTTGGCTGCGTAACACAGGCACGCCAGTCTTCACTGTGATTGGCTGTCTGAACACACCAATCTCGCTTGTTTCCTGAGAGGCTGGCTTAGAAGTCCCGCCCACCTCTGGCTTATTCCCATTGATAGATGGTGCAGACTGCCTGATGGTCAGTGCTGCTTTATCAGGGCACGGCTGGAGGCTACCTGGTACAGTACAGGGTGAGGTTTCTTCCTTTGGGTCCAAAGAACCCTCTGTCACTGGCCCTGATCCCTCTGCACAGTGGCTGCCATTTTGGACATCCAGGCTGCCCCTGGTCAGGACTGAAGCCAACTGAGAATCCATTTTGGGGCATACCCATTTATATTTCTAGAAGATTGGAATAAAAAAAAAATGTAATTAGAAACTCTAGAGTAGCACAATTAGGATATAAATAAGCACAGTTCATGGTATCAAATTAAAAATAATTAAAATAATATCCTGGGATGGCTGGATCAAGTCGAAGTCTCAGTGGTGATTATTGGGGTCAAGTTGAGTGCAGAAGCTAATAATCACTGATCTTCAGATGTGATATTACGAGCAGCCTGTAGGCTGCATGAGGCACTGAGCCCCCCCCCCCCCCCCCCCCCAACTCCCCAGTCCGAAATGATGAGCGACCCCCTTTTACCCCCTCCCCAACATCACACCGTGTGTTTTTGTGTTGGTTACCTTGTGTGATCCGAAATTATAGCTCAGCGGATTTGTTACCGAGGGGTCGACCGGAGTCGCCTATCATTCAAGGGAAACGCACCGGAACACAGGAGGGTCCGACTGATGTGAGCGAAATAGCATTTCCTCTCTCTCTCTCCCTCTCTCTCTCTCTCGCTCTACCACTTCTATCATGCACACGCAACACCAATAATAACAACGTTGCCTTTCGCCCTGAAACAATATTCATACTGCAAACACAAGCCTGCTCTAAAATGTGTCTGGGGGTAAACCGAGGAGAACGGTGTGTGGAGGACGCCATTACGCACAAGTCCTAGGTCCGAAAATGCCAATATTATTATGGTGCGTGTGCGCCCCTGACAGCTCTCGGACCTGGGACAACGCCGTCGATAACGCCGTCGGTGAGAGTAGAGAAACGTGTATATTTACAGACAGTCGCGGTGTGGAACGGATCCTTCCCGTTGCACCGGAGCTTCCTCGGACCTACAGCCAGCCATTTTAGAGTCGAGGGTCCGAGACACCGAGAGCGCAACCCGGCAGCCTCCAGGACAAACTTTCCCGGCGCGCTGTCATTTTTATTGCAGGCTCTTGCTGTCAGAGCCGGCGGAGGACGCGCCGGACGCTCTTCCGATACGTTTAAAAACTGTATTTTAAACTCTACTCCACCCCGCACACTCGCTGCATAGGGACTGGCTTACCCGTGCTGTGGATATTTCCGGAGGACCAAATATGACTGTGCAGTGTAAAAGGGTGATGCTGCGAATGCCGAGGGAGGGAGGGGTCAAGGGGAGTTGCTATGGTGTCGCAGCCTACCGGGTCCGACCAGTAGCCATGTTCAGCCTATGAGTACGGTTGAACCTGCAGCCTGCCGAAGGAAGGCTCTCGGCGGCGCCTGAGAGTCAGAGACGCGGGAGGCAGCGCCAGAGAAGCGTAGAGAGGAAGCAGGACTTGAGAACTCACACTGTAGGACTGTGTGTGTCATGTAGACGTAAAGTAAGCCAGGGACCAAACCGATTTGATATTACTTTATTTCACATCATTAAAAACTTACAAGCCTCGAGACTTGACGCGTCAACAGAGGAAAAGAAAGATCACACAGTGAAATATCACAGAGTCAAGCCGTTATGGGTTAAGCTACGTGGACAAAGCATAAGTGATATAGCATGTATTCATGCATTATACATAGATCCTCACATGGATGCATTGGCTCAAGATGGAGGAGGACCAAGGTAATACTTGAGGGGTTTTGCAGATTATAATTTGTTTGATAGTATGCAGGAGAGAGGGGACAAGGGCCACAAGCACAGGGAGCCACACATGTGTCAGCGTCTTAACGGACCACAGTCACAGCATGGGTAGTTTAAGCAAAGCTGCGGAGACGGTGTGATGCTGAGTGTCAGGAGGCGTTTCATATATAGTGACACAGGGTCATGAGTGTTGGACGGGTCAAGGTCTTCACTCCACATCATGAGGCTCACACGCTTCAATCTCCGAGACCAGCCGGTGAGGGAACAGCTTAAACTGCAACCATGTGGGCTCTGAACGAACAAAGACAAGGTGCAGGTTGCAAAACGGTCAATAATGTGAATCAATCCCCCCTCGTGTTATTCTGACTGACATGCTGAAGCAGATGCAGAGTAAGAAGGCCTGTGTGGGAGGTCCAAGGTTTTTACCAAGGTAGCAGGCTGGTGGCTGCAGCTTTCCATCAAAGCAGGTCTGGGTTGCGGTGAAGCTGCACTGCTTGCGAGGGTGTCTGCAGTAGAACGTCACATTTTCCCCGTGAGGAACCACGGCATCTGTCACGTCAAACGGCCAGCGCTTCACTCCGCCAATCACCACGCGGCTTCGCTCAGCAGGGATGAGACAGCGAGCTGTGAGAAAGATCAACGCGGTATGAAAGTACGATAAACACCAAACACAAAATGCTGTGTTGATTCTTGCTTGTATGTGCACTCTTGTTAGTATCAAGGACAATGTAAATGGGTATAATGCAAATTGTAATGGCATGCAATGGCATGTGCAAGAAGCTTTTTTTATTGGCTTGAATACATCCTTATTTAAAACCTATTTAAACTTGTCACAAGCATACTAAAACATCCCTCACCTCTGCAGTATGGCGGGGATGCACTCCAGCTTCCGTTCAACAGGCAGGTGACCTTCTGGGGTCCATCCAGCAGGAAGTTCTTTTTACAGAGGTAGTGAATGTCAAAGCCAACTTCGTATTCAGTCTTCTGGACAGCCACCACGTAGCCCTGCTCCACCTCTCGGGGAGGCTGGCAGTACACTTCTGAGAGAGGAGCAGATCATCAGTCTGTTTATTCAGGGGGATCCACTAATCTTTCAAACTATTAATAGAGAGCTCCTTATTTACCGGTTTTAACGTTAACAGTGCTTTATACAAGATTGGGAGCTAACGACGCTAACAGTGCTGACAGCGCTAACGGTGCAAAATACGGAAAAGGTTCTGGCAGAGCTAACAGTGTTTAGCGGAGGGGGAACCGGAGGTTGGGTGCTACACTTCTGCGACGATGCTGTCGTTCAGGACGGCGTTAACAGCTAAAAGCACATGCGAGCAACCCGGCTTTGTCAACAAAGCAAAGAGAAGCTCGGTTAAGACTACTCCACTATATCTTTACATAGTAAATAGTTATTTCCAGCTATGTTAACGGTCTGAAACCTGTATATTGCACCTTTTAAACTGGAATATTTGAAACTGCAACAATGTCCTTTTTCTGCTCTTATCTTTACTCCTTGTCAACAGAAGGCCGTGCAATGCCAGGTTCGACCACAAGATGGCAGAAAAGAACCATGAAATGGAGCAGTAGGTATCGAAAGGTGAATACTTGATGGGGTTTGTGTGTTTGTGTCTGTCTCCTTCTTTAATTCATTCTTTCGCATGAACACGTGAACGCAATGCACACAACAAATAAACGAACATCCCTGCCAAGTAAATAGTCTCTCAGTCCATTCAGTCACTCATCAACCACCGTTCTCTCCCGCTAACCTTGAAAGATGCACACACATAACCTGCTCACACACACATGGCCAGTGCAAGATACAGTGCGCTTACTTTTACAGATGGGGTGAGGATACTGCCAGGTCTGATTATCCTGGCAGAAATTTTCACTGCTCCCCACTATATCGGCCCTGCAGGAGAGAAGGAAGAGAGTGATGGGGACAGATGGCAGTGTGTAATGTACAGCATTGACAGCTAAGGACAAAAAGTGATAAAAAAAAAAAGAAAAAAGGTGTAAATGGTTTCTTTTTTACACTCTGTCTCTCTCTTTCTGAGTGTCTGAATTCTGTGTGCACAGTTCTGGCTGACACATCCACTCGGGCTCATCTTATCCTGTGGATGAGTCAGTGTGTAAAAGGAAGTCAATACAAGATAGACTGTAATGACCTAGTTAGCTCAATGGAGAGATCGTCAGCTGGGAGATCAAAATGAATTCCCTGCCATTCATCGCTAATCACTAAACGTTCCCCAACACCTCTCCCACAGCTGTGGGAAGTAGCTAAGTACATTCACTCTCTACTGTACTCTACTTAAATACAGTTTTGAGATGCTTTAGTATTTCCATTTGATGCTACTTTATACCTCTAATACTTTACTTTTACTTCACTACATTTATCTGACAGCTATAGTTATTAGTTACATTCCAGATGTTACATAAAAAAAAACATATGATACACTTATAAAATACAACGTAGTGTTAACGGTTAAACCAGAGGTTTTGAACCGAATTGGCTTGTGACCTCTTATGATAAAGCAGTCTCTAGTTTGGGCTCCTTGACAGGCCCAAAGAAGCAACATGATTCAATATTTCACCATAACAGAAAAGATTGTATATAAGTTAAAAAAATGAATTGCAGATTTGTGTAATTAGTTTTCTCTTCTTTCCTACAACAATAATCATTTCATGACTCCTCACATTTACCTTGTGAGCCTTTGAATGGGGCCGAACTATAGGTTTGGATTCACTGGACCAAAGTGCTAAACTGTATATAGTTGAAAGCTCCACCACAACCGGCTACAACAGTAAAATTCTGCATATGCATTAATACCTCAGTATTAACTGACAATGTCAGATAAAATGCTATATGTCTCGTTTTTCTACTATTATTTATCTGTTATTACTTTAGGTACATTTAGCTCATACTAGTAATGCACTTTTACTTCAGTAGGATTTAAAATGAAAGTCTTTTTTAATGTTGTATTGGTTTCTTTTACTTCAGAAAAGTATCTGAATACTTCTTCCATCACAGCTCTCCTGTATTCAAGCCATCCCTCCGCTTCATGCCTCATCTTCACACTCCATCCCCGTCTTCTCACTTCCTCCATTTGTACCTTCGAATCATTTTAGGTTTTCATAGCCTCTGCCCACGCACTCGCTTAACCTCCCATCGTCCCCCATCTCTCACCCAGAAAAGCAGGTGTAGCGGATGGAAGTTCCTGCTGTAGCGTTGCCCTGGATGCTGAAGGTGTTGACGATGTCCTCAGGCAGAGGGCAGGTTTGGGCAGCAGCAGGTTCTTCAGGAGACTGACTCTCTGTTGGTAAAAGAAGAACAGAAGGTTGAAGACTTTATCGGCAGGTCCTTTGCTTCGGTGAAAGTACTGTTAAAAATACCTCAGTACTGGTCCTGCATTGACGAAAACAATATACCCAAACCAGCAGAAAAACAGTCAGACCAGCCTTCTGTTACTTTTATATAATATTTTCATCAGAGAAGTTGCATCTCCCCAAAGCAGTGGAGGAATGTGCCTCAGAACATTTACTCAAGTGATGCACTAAAGTACAATTTTTAGATACTTTACTTTGCCTGAGTATATCCAAATGAATCAACTCAAAATAGTAATCTTAATACTTTTATATTTTATAGCTGTTGACACTTATGTCTTACTTGTATTGGAGTACTTTCATATTGTAGTATTAATACTTTTACTAAGTAAAGGATGTGAATACTGCCCTGTAGTGACAGTGATGTGTGCAAAGCTCCTCAGAGAGAACACTCAGCGTGCATTTAATGTGAATTTGTGATGCAAAGACGTAAACACAATCGATGTTACACAAACACAGAAAACACATTAGAATCAGCATGTAACTGATAGGTGGGGATGTGATTGTGCAGGTGACAACGAGGAAAGAAGGCCTCATTTGACTCCATGTCTTGTTCTATTTAAGTTAAAATAACCCTTCTTAGGTAATAAATCAAAGTTCGATGAGCAGGTGAAGCTCACAGCTATATATCTGTGATTGTATAACACCTGGCACTGCTCGTTCCTGGAAGTTCGAGTGCCTCACTCTTGTGGAAATATAAATATCAAAAGTGGTGCTTGGAGAGAGGCTGGAGCGACCCGAGCTCCATCAAGCGCGGGGTTTCGGAGATGAACGCGGCTTTGAAAGGAAGAGGCAGCTCTAGCCTGAGGGCTGTCTTAGGTATCCGTAACCGAGAAACGTTAATATAAAAATGTAAAGGGACCTATGGGAGAGGGAGAGTTACGAGTCTTGTTTGGCTGCGGATGAGAGCCTGAAGCTCAGTTCTGTTTTCACATAGCGCCCTTCTCCTGCCTCTTCTACTGCTGCCACCTACACAAGCTGCTGCACCAAACTGCTATGAAGCAGGTATATCAAATTCATCTTTAAAAAAACACAACAACTACAAAACAGGGAGTTTGAAAGAACCACAATGTTAAATACACAGCAGTCCGATTGCGACCAAAGATGTAAAAGGTTGTGTTTTTCTCCCACAAACACACACACACAGATGCATGCACGCACCGCAAACTGAATAGCCTCGGGCTGCATGCTTGTCCTTGGCTCCCATTGTAGAGAGAGACCTTATCAGAGGCCTCAGATGGAAGAGGATGAGAGGAGAAAGAGATGAGAGGAAAAGAGGACGAGAGAAGAGAGCAGAGGAGAGGAGAGCAGGGAACAGAAAGGCCTGGAGCAGCATGAGCAAGAGAGAGCTCTCTGACTCTCCTGACTGTGATCTGTCGCCCACGCACGCACACACACACACACACACACACACACACACACACAGCTCTTACACATGTGCAATCCGCCCCCCCACACATACACATCTAATGTATACAGAAAAAAATCTACCTCTCTACCGCCCTCCCATAAACACACACACACACAGACACACACACTCACTCACACACACACACACTCACAGCAGACGCACATTCACACCCGCTCTGTGCCACTTTGACAGTGATCGGCCGCCCACTGCCTCTCAACAGGCATGAAGGAGCTCGACTCACACTCTAACACACATGCAAAGGACACACACAATACAAACGCTCTCACACGTTCAAAACCCACCTACCTTCTGCCTGTCTCTCAGCAGGAGGATACACTCTACGAGAAAGAGAGCTGAGACGCGTATCCTTATTTAACATCTTTGAAAAGATACAAAATCAGGAGGGTGAGAAGAAGCTGGGTTGAGGATTCCTAAGAAAGCATATTTACTGTAGCTCCACGGCGTTTGGTTAATGCAGGGCTCAGAGCTCAAATTGTATTGTTTTTCTCAGAGACGTCAGGTTGAACTGTGTGTTGATGAGATAAGTCGAGATAAGAAGTATTGATAGCTGTACTTCATGTACTGCTGTGCAGCCTTGCGGCACAGCAGTACATGAAGGCAGTAATGTGGCTGCAGAGCGGTAGAACACATTTTGCCACTTATTCAGATAATTTTTTGTTCTATATTTAGACCAACAGAAATTTGAAAGATTCAACCACATGGTTATCTCAGGGCTCAGGGGTACTTTGGTTGTAAATGAACTTTCAAACACTGGAAGTCCTTTGTGTCCTTTGTCAGCAACTCATGCTTTTGTTTAAATGTGTTGACCTCTCTGTTCCGGCCCCTTTGGCCGACACCAGTGCATCTTTAAATCAAAGCTGGTCACATGTCAGTTTGAGGTCAGTTAAAACAAAGATTGCACAAGATCTCCTGCAAACACAAGGTTGGACACGACAAGAGTGAAGCTTATGATGAATTCATAATCCTAGATTTTTATTAAAACTGTGTTCAAGAAGTTGTGATTCATCTTGATATAAATAATTGGGGGTTTTGTATTGCATTGCCTTATTCCATATAGTAAAGGTGAATACACCTTACAGTCTAATTTTGTCAAAGTGTAGACTAGATAATATAACATGCTCCACAGAATGAACAAATATAGTTTCATACATATAGATTATAGATTATAAATATAGATTACTGTGCTGTGGTGTACATACCAACACCACACACATACACACATGTGCATCCATGTGATCTTCACACACACACAGGCGTGTGTTCAGCTATCCTCTCCTCTTTAAAACTTATTAACAGTTCATCTGTAAAATCCTCCGACAGCCATTATGAACAACTAAAGCTCCGGTTGCTATGGTGATGAGGAGAACAGGTCCCAGTTGTGCAATGTCTCAGCCGGCACGACCACCGACGAGTTTCATTCCTGAATATTTCTCTCTCTCTCTCTCTCTCGCTCTCTCTCTCTCTCTCTCTCTCTCTCTCTCTCTCTCTCTCTCTCTTTGTCTGAGTGCGTTGCATAAACACAAAATCACAATAAAAGCCACGTCTAATCTTCGCCCACATCACTGACCTAAACTCATAAACTGTACACATGCAGTAGAACCGCTGCTTCGGTTACAGAACCGAGACATTAGATTTGAGAAAGCAACAAATACCACAGCAGCATTGCTGTGAACCTGAACATGAAGCGAGAGAGAACATTTCTCTGTTGAACTCAAACCCACCTGTGCAGATGGGCTCATCCCCACTCCATTGTCGGTCACCTTGACAACGGCGAATAGTGGCATCCAAGCCATTGGGCAACGTGAATCCTGGCTTGCAGCGCACCTCGAGCAGGGCGGAAAAGGAGTGAGTGGGAGAGAGGAGACGAGCCTCTGAGGTTTCACTGGGGGGCAGAGGCCAGGGACAAACTCGACCTGAGGAGAAAAGAGACAATCCAGAGGGAGGAGAGACGACCTCAGAATGTGCTGGGTTGTTAAAAGGACACTAATGAGGCTGTATAACTACACTGAGTGCATTCGCAATGACCACTTTTACAACGTGCAGGAATAATACAAAGCTTTGGTTCAGCACTGACACTCTGAGCCCAGATTTTGTCCACGACCGAGGCTTTTTTTTTTTTCCAGGAAAACACACACAGATGTTTGTTGGCACAGCTGCGTTTAGACACACACACACACTTTTAATGACTGAGCTCACAATAGTGTTCACAGTGACAACTGAAGACACACATGCATACAAATAGTTACCTGGAGCCACACAGCTGAGACCACACTGGCCGTCACACAGGCACTGGCGCTTGTTGCCACAGTCTCCGTCAGCTTTGCAGGGCCGAGGACACGTCCTCCTGCTCTCCTCTCCCAGAAGTCTATCCGGACACAACCCTGTTGTGATACCACACACACCATCACAGTGATTGGCCCTTTGTTTGCTTCTACTCCATTCACGGGCCCCCTCGTAAAAAATGCAAACGCTAAGGGCTCTAATGAGATTTTGTTTGCCAACTCTGCTTTGTTTTCCGTTTGAAGGAAAGTGAATTCAGTGTGGGTGGCCGGGCAAACATTTGCCACCCAGGTTGCCAGATGAGTAAGTATTTAGATGGCAGGCTTTGTCGCTCTTCACCATTCAGCTATCGTGTTTTTATTTTTCAGGAAAGTGAGAGTGTTGCCTTACTTCTGCGAATAGTTTTTGCTGTGTTTTCTCAGATAAGTAACTTTGTCATATTTGAACAGGATCAGTGTAGAGGAGTAATCTGTAACCCCTCCTCATTTCCCCTCACTTCTACATATGTATTCCATCACATACCACAAAAACGAATTCCCCACTTATTTTACATTGCAACGTTGCCAACATCGACACACCCTCAATGTACAGAACATTTGAGGGGGAGAGAAGGGGGAAAGACAGGGTTCCCCATTATTCATTTCTTTGAATGAAAACATGTGTGCTACTGTATTCACTCTGCCCAAAGCCATGTGACCACAAACACACATGTGCTGTGCTAATGCACACTTGATCATCCCAGAACAGCATGGAGACATGGTGTACAGCACATACATGCAGCGGCTATGACATTAGAAACAAAAAACGTTACTGCACATCATGAAACCGGAGTTATGGAGGTCCCAGATTCACCTTTGAGGGTGCGTGAAAGGGGCCCCAATGATCCAACACAGATCAGGCATCCCATAATTAGTAAACAACGAAAACAAAAAACACAGAAAACGTACTTAATTAAGTGACTTACGTGACATACCCATGTAGTGTACGGTATTAGCAATCCAAACTATAACATTTTGCCGAGTCCCAAGCCCTTACATGATGGTCTTTACATTAAAGTACAATCTGCAGAGCAACAAAGCATGCAGAGAGAAGGTCCAGAGTATTTACTGATAGTCCAGCTGTGTTCATTGTGTATGCAGGGCTCAGCGCTCTCCCAGGTGTGAGTGACGGCTGGAGTCAGAGGGCTTACCTGGAGCCTGCGGGGACACCGTTCCAGTCAGAGCCCATAGGGACAGCAGCAGCAGTGCACAGTCCATCCTTGAAGCCTGGCCTCAGACGATATGAGGGAGGGACATGGAGACACGGCATTTTAAGGAAAAGGGAACAAAGGGTGGGAGGGAGGTTGGGGGGGGCAGGAGAGGGTGTGGAGGGGAGGGGAGGTGGGGGGGGGGGGGGGGGTACAGCCAGGAGCACACATCTGGTTTGCATTGAGGAAGAGAGAATTGGGGAAAATTCCACTCTGAAGGACCTTTCACCCATTTCTGTTGAATTATAAGATAAAAGGGATGATACACACAGACACACACACACACACACACACACAGTAAACAAACAGGGAATGTTAACAACAGAGGATGTTGATGGTCTCCTATCATTGCAGCCGGGTGTGACTTATATCTTCAATTCTTTAATTGATGCCAGTACACACACTTATTTTGTAATAATACCCTCTTAATTAAGCATTCTAACTCTATTAGAGAATGAATCTGAGTTGTGCTAAACATTGAGTGCATTTAATTTCAGGGTACTGTTTGAATTTTGTTTTCTTTTTTTGTTCTTTTTGGAAGAAAAATATATATACAAAATGTTACAGAAATCTTAAGTAAAGAGGTAAACATGAAACACCAAAGTATGGTTTACATGTTGTACTACAATGTAATTTGGAAGTAGAAATGTTATCTTCAAGGGAAGTAGCGTTGCATTTGTTGGGCAAGAATGCACATTTGGTCTGCTTTGTCTATCAAAGGAATGAACACAATGTGAACAAACAGGGAGTATATCAAAACAAGTCTGGGGACATTTCACTTCATATCATAGTTTGCTTATCAAGCTGAAGTTGATAAGTTGAAGTAGCATTCCTCCTGAAATGTGACCTCTGTTGCCTATGCTCTCGGTAAACACTTGGATTTAATTCAATATGCTGGCACACACAAGGCTTAAGAGAAGCTTTCAGAACCACAAAAATACCATAACATTGTGATGAAACAGCAGAGCCAAGCAAAGCAGTAGTGAATGAGAACAATCTTTTATTGGTGTTTTTGGAAAAATCTTGACTACATCCAAATAACCAGCACCGAGTGGGCTGGACACCATGTACACCACTGATGCAGCAGGGCAGTTGTAGTTCAATAAGAGTCACTAAAAGATTTACCAACCACATCTGTGAGGATATTAGAGACTAAATCCTGTTGGGAGAGCAAACAATCACTGATTGAGGTGATAAAGGCTGAAATAAACCAACAAGGAGCATATTGATAGTGTGCATAGTCCGTACACCGCTGGAGAACAGAAGAGGTCATCACAAAAGGTAAAGTAAGTCTGCATGAATATCATGTTCAAGTTACTGAGCCACGCTTTTGGAATCCACGGTCAAAGAAACCACGGTGGCAGTAGTGTCCGTAGTGGAAGTGAGTAATGTCTGGAGGTCTGAGACAGGATGCAAATAGCAGACTGAGGGTTGTTTCTTTTTTTTCATTTGAATAGTCTTTCTGAGGAACAATGAAGATCAAAGGTGTTTCAAGGTGCAACAGATCACGTTCATCCAAAGAAAGAAAATCATCCAATAATATAGAACAGCAACAACAAGAGGGATAATCATCATAATCATAACAGTAATAATACCAGTAATGGTAACTATTCATCATGGTCATTAAGGGGATTCAAATCACACTCTATCACTAGTCATCCTTCCCCAGGAACATAACATAGTGTACCATGCTCCGTGTGTAGGTGTTGTGGATACACAGAGGTTTTTTTTAGATACAGTAGAAAGTAAAGAGTAATAAACGGAGTAAACAGTAAGGAAGGAGCAGTATTGAAAAAAAGCACTAAATAGCAACAAGCTTTGTGGATCAATATAGGAAATTTTGGCTTTTATTTCTCCCAGAAATCTGAGAAATTAACACCATTCCACTCAACGGGGGTTTTGAACCCATCTCCTGGAATACATCAAATACACAAAATAGTATAGGCCTATCCAATATACAACATTTCTCCCCCCCATAACAATGCTAATCAAAGTGTGTTCATAAAGTACAGTAAAGTAACGATGTGCGTTTGACTAGGAAGATTGATTACTATTTTAAGGATACAATACAACACTGAGATTGAACTACTCTATGTACCGCCGAGGTACAAGAGAGACGCGGGGACAAAATGTTATGGGAAGAGTTCGCACATAACTGTGAGGGGATTGGCTGTAAGTGAGAGCGGACAGAAATAGAGCAGTTGGATATAGAAACAGAGGAAGAGAAACGTCCCGACAATTCAAAAGAGAGGATCAAGAGGGAGCAGAGTTACCCGGGGCATCACAACAGGCTTTCACCGGCTTAGGTGAGGTACGACGAGACACCGGAGTAGATTTAAAGCACTCAACGGGGATAGAGAAAAGGAGATAGAGTCAAAGATAAAAGTATGGACTCGTGAAAGATGTACCAATCGCATAAAGTCAAGCTTAAAGTACACAGAAATAATATTGTTGAGAAACGAGTCAAGTTAATAAAAAAAAAGGATGAAGTTGATCAATTCAAACAGAGTGTTTACATGGTCTCCCCTCTTGTCTCTCTCTCTCTCTCTTTAGCATGCCCATTCCCAGTGACAGAAACATAACAGGAAGAAAATTAAGTGCTTGAATAAAATCCACAAAAATGTTGAACTATACGATTACAAGATAATTTTTGCTCTCTATATTACAATTGTTACATGCGTCCTCGCCCCTGCTGCTGCATCCTGACTATAATAATCAAGTCGAAAAATACCCAATCGATGGCTGACCACCTGTTAAACGTCTCCTGACTCATCTATAATAAAAAGAGATTTACCATAGCTTTCTCCCGCCTCTATGTAGAAAATATACAAAATTATTCTCCAAATTTGCTCTCCCTCTAATTTTTCTTAAGTATTATAAAAATATACAATTCTCCAATAACAAAACTCTTAAAAGTCACATCTTTTCATCTGTTAAATTATTCTCTCCATCTTTCACTTTTAAGAGTTGACACCTCAACAAAACAAGACACCTGAGCTTCAATACGCAAATCTTCCCCTTGTCTTTTACATTCATCATCATAATCATCATCATCATCACCATTTTTCTGTCCATCGTGCCACCCCAAGAATTCAGAGTCTTAAATTTAATCCAGCTTATATTCCTCCTCTTTCTGATTTTGCTCCACGTCTTCATCACTGGTCAGCGAGACGGTTCTCGTATTTACTAAGGATGCTGCGACAGCGGCCCAGTTCCTTCCGGATCTCGGCCACTTCCTGTCGGAGGGTGGCGTTCTCTCTCTCCAGGTAGGCGGCTCGCACAGATATTTGGTTCTCCTTCAGACGGCGAGCATCTCGGGAACGCTTTGCTGCTTCATTGTTTTTATACCTCCTGGTCCAGTACTTATCATCCTAACAGAGGATGGAAAAATAGAGCACTTTGATTAGTAATCTGCCAATTTGATCCTATCATTTAATGTACCTTGTTTGAGCAGAGGATTAAGGTATTACTAGATAGTGGTACTTCAATAGAATAATCAATGAATGGTCAGACTTGTTTCTTAAGAAGCATGTAGTATTCTTGTGCAGCCTCGCTCCTTTCGTGTTTTTGGTAATGTGGGTGTTTGGCCATGAATGAGTGTGGGACATGTTCCTTTCACATGCTTCATCTTCAGAGTTTGGTCAGTACTGTGTTTTATTGATGTTATTTCTATTCTGTAAAATTCTATTTTGTTGCTCTTTTGTTACTAACCTGCTTCTTTGAAATGTCTTTGAAAATGTTCGCCACGACCCCTGTATGTGCCTAGTTTTGATTAAAAAAAAAAAGGTTTCTCAAGTAAGTACTTTCTGCTCTTACATTATGAATTCAATCTTGTATACCTTAGAATTAGAGCTACAACAATTAGTCATTTTCAATCAAGAAAAAAAAGATGGTTCCAGCTTCTCAAATGTGAGGATATGCCGCTTTGCTCTTTGATATGTCCTTATAAGTTAATTATGTTTGGGTTTTGGATTGTTGGTATGACAAAATAAGCATTTCTGCAACACTAACATGGAAAAGAACCGAGTAGAAGAGAATGGAGACCTCGTCTGCAGTATTTATTGATGTGTGCATCCTGCAAATATGGATACTGATTGTATTGTTATTGTTCAGTGGGTTTTATTATCCAATTCATGTTATGCATGTATTCAATTTCTTATTATATTTATCTTCTTTTTATTCTGTTTAGAAAACTATTTTAATTTGTTATGTTGTTATGTGTAAAGCAGCAGCTCTTGTGAAAGGTGCTGTAGAAATAAAAGTTATTATTTCGATCAATTTGATTTAAAAACCTAGAATAAATGAATTTCAATGACCTAATACCTAATAAGATTGACCACCACGGCTCTGAATTTGCAGCGAAGACTTCAGACTGCACTCACCTTCAAGCCCTCAGGCACCAGGATCTTGCGCGCCTTCTTGATCATCGGCTGTGGCTTGAGTTCCTCTTCACTGAAGGAGTGCCTCCTGGGGTCGTAGTTCGGCTGGCCAGACATATCCATGTCCGAAGAATCCATGTCGTACATGCCGATCCCATCTGGACCGCTGTCCGTGGGCGTCAGCAGAGGTGGACAGGAGGACGAGGAGGAAGAAGAGGGAGACTCACAGGAGTCGTTCATACTGGTCTGACTCCCTGCAATCAAAGAGAAGAACAATCTGGTTTTACTTTCTTTTCACTGAAATACATTTATCCTGAAATCAATAAAAGTGTCAAACTTCAACAGAGCAGCTAATGATAGCGGCCTAAAACAGCAGTAAAAACACATGCAGCATTACATCATAATGACCACCAGATGGAAGCAGAGAGCTACTTTCTTCCTGTTATAAACAACAAACAACATTCCTTTGCCTGAGGATGTTTTTCAAACTGCTTTTATGGACAGTAAGGTTTTCTGGGACACGGTTGTCTTTAGAGAATATTCCGGGGATTTACCCTGAAAGTACACAGAATTATATAGTATAATACATCGTATTTGTAGCATGCAGATAAACAGATATAAAGGAGCTACTTGTTGTAGTGAGAGATACTGTCAATGAAAAGCTCTGGCTATTCCATTACACTCTTTTGTATCATTTTATCTCGACCTAAACTCTTTTATATCAAGTACTGCACCCTAGGTTAGTTCAAAGAATCACTGATATACATATGATTCATTACACACCAGCAAACTGTCATAATATAATAAAACCATAACCCAAACCTGTCATTGTGTGTACTGCTGCTAAAACAAAAGAGTCGCTATGGTCTTGATGCTCCTGGTGATCCTATGTACAATGGAAACCAGTGCTTTGTCAAACTGACACATAACCACAACCCTCTATTACAATAGTATGTTCTATTAATTATACTGGTGCATGATATTGACTATTATTATGAATCAATACTGCAAATGCTGGTAGACCAAAGCCAACATCCAGAACTTAATAGCAAAAGAGAAATCTAAAAGTGGAAATGTTATGTAACTTTCTACCCCTCCCCTCAAAACCAGTTCCTTTAAGTGGGGCCAGTATAGGGCTATACCTCAACCCACCCCCTTTAAGGCCCAATGCACCTCACTCAAACTGACTTTGCTTCCCTATAAGAGCCAAAACCTTCCATTGACTGTTCCCATATCTCACAGGGGTATGTGTTAACCTAAAGATTGATCTGATAACTTCAACTATTAACAAAAACAACCGTTAAATGAATCAATCTGGCTAAAGGAACTGTTACATTATACGACAAACACAGAGAACTTAAGTCAGCATTGTTATCTCGCTCCACAGCAACAAGTGACCACAGTCTTAACGAAACCTGTATGCCTTTAATCCCACAAAGCTGACAGGTAATACAGTCTTATTATGTGGAAACAAACAAACAATAAAAAGTACACAATCTGGTTTTAAGGCCAAAAGAAACTCTACGTTAACTGGCAGGTTTGTAGGCTGGGAAATAAAACAAAAGCATCGCCTCTATCTAGATATGTGTTGCCACCTGTTAGACAGGCTATCTGTAGATCTGTCATGTATGAGCATAGCTATCACGTGACTAATGGCTGTATAATGGCCAGGTATTATGAAGGCATGTTTTCACAACAGGTGTTCCCTCATGACGTTCCCATGTTCCACAATGACAGCAAAACAAATTAGAGAGCGCTTTCACAGGCACCAAGATGAAGTCAAGCATGTCCCCAGAACACATAATCAGCGGGTCTAAACAAACACCGAATCTTTAAGTGTGGATACTGTCCGCAACCAAGTGCCACAGAGGCCAGAACTGAGGCACGCGATTCCTCTAAACCAGAAGATTGTAATGATTAATGCTGCAGAAACCCGACAGCAGGAACTAGTCAGTGCAACCGCCTGGTGTCATGTTTTGTTGGAACGAAAGCGTGCAAACCCTCAGCCCTCCTGTGGTACATGGTAGCCTCTCCCTGCTCTTTGAAAAGCTCTGGAACGCAGCCATTACAAAGTTGATTTGGCGCATTTTTGTCCACGTGTTTTTTAACCTTGAGAGAACAGAGAGACTTTTGCTTTTTAAGAAACAGTCAAATATGTGACTGCACACATTTCTGAACTTGTACAATAGCATTCCTGAGGGCGAGGGCCCCGAGGCTGCTGTGAAGGCCAACAGCAGCTCTGCTCCTGCTTAGGTACCTTACATAGTCATAGGTTGTTAGGTGTCGCTCCGTTTAACATTTGTGAAGCAGCTGGTTGGTCTGGGCACCTTTATGATGCTGCCGATTACAACGCGGCTTTTGAAGTTTCAAGCGTTGGGAGGGCTGACGAGAAGATGATTTGCTCAACTTCAGCACAGTCAGCTCAGCCACATAATAAAATACACAATGTTAAACGATCATTTCTCCACTTTCAATCCATTACGCTAATTTTCTATCCTATGTTTTTGTAGTTGGAATCTCAAATTATTTTAACAGTCAAATATAAAGAGATTATCATCCAAATGCATGGGACTTTAATCATGCGATATAAATGCATTATCAGCGTCTATAAACATGCACTTTGTCACCTAAATGTCCTGCGTCAACATCCCACGCGGCATAAAATTCTCCTCTGGATATCAGTGCACTTAATGTCATTCATCTGTGATCAAATGTTCCCGTTTGAAGTCCAGCAGCACGGGGGGAAACTCTTCCTGTTGCTCTGCATGTCCCTCCTCCTGTGGGCTCCTCCTCCGTGTCTACTGGCCCTGCCTCTAGTTCTCTCACTCCAGTACTCACTAGCCTCGGCACGTGTACCGACGCGCACACATGGCTGTGGCGTGTGAAGTGGGGAGAGATTTAAAGACACGCAACCGCAAAGACTCCACACACACTCTCTCTCTTTTTTTTTCTCTCTCTCTCTCTCTCTCTCTCTCTCTCGCTCTCTCCCTCGCTCTCTCTCTCTCTCCCTCGCTCTCTTAGTACTGTTTTGACCCTGCTGCACGTTTATAATGGGCTGGGACTGAATGCTGATTGTGTTGCACACTGCAGTACACAGATCACATGCCGAACTAAACCAAACCTCCTTGTGAGGTTGACTCATCAAATACAGCTCAAGACTTCTTTCTTTCAAATATTCTACCTTTTCTTCGTCTCTTCTCTCCACAGCTCCCTCGCCCCAACTTTTTTTGCACAGCACCATACTACAAAATATGTCCAACATTGTCGAGCAGCCATTTCTACACTCTTGCGTGTTTTTCTCTTTCAGGCTGACTCTGCGCGTAGAACCATGTGACCGTATATCTCCTTGTCTTCAGTTTGACCCCAGAGGTCAGAGAAAAAAAAAAATGCTTGGTCACCATTGTGTTTTGTTGTAAACGCAGAGTTCAAAGTGCTGAATCACTAGCCTATGGGGACATTATAACCTTCATCACATATCAACCATTATTAATTGTAGGGTCTACTGGTCCCATATCAGGGGACAATTTGTCTCGTTCAGCTGCTCAACTCTGCAAAGTTTGCAGAACCCTCTTCCATGATATTGCTGTTTTGAGCTGATAAGGAGAAACCTTGAAAAAACGACCCGTCCTTGGGTCACTTTTTACTCTCTGGTTCAGCTAAGAACAAAACGGTCCATGTAAGGGAACTCACCATGCAAACAGTCATTTCCACCTCCGAGGCCCTGCGGCTGAGCCACCTCCAAACCGATGAGCGATGGAGAAGAAGAAGGCGATGAAGATGAAGAGCCGGGTGGGGATGAGGGCGGTAGGCACTGGGAGCTCTGGTTGGGCACAGCTGACTGGGAGCTCTGCGAGGGGATCTGGGCTGAACTGGAGCTGTTGTTATTATGCATGCTGCCCATTCCATTTTCGGTCAGAAACTCCTCCAAGTCCATGTACTGAAGCTGGAAGAGGCCCCCATCTGCAGGCAGGGTGCGATCCCACAAGAGGGGCCCCAAGAACTGGTTGAAACTTCCTCCTCCATTTCCACCAGTACCACCAGTACCACCAGTACCACCAGTACCACCAGCAGCACCAGTACCACCAGCAGCACCAGCAGCACCAGCAGCACCAGCAGCACCAGTACCACCACCACTCCCTCCTCCACAGCCGTTACTGTTAGTACTGTTGCCTATTGCACTGCCATTCCTTACGGGGCACACTCCCATGGAGTCCTCATCAACGTCCAGCTTCTCTTTGTCTACCAGAGATAAGAGAGCAGAATCATAATAAGAACAGATGGAGGATGATGAAGACCAACGTTCAGTACACAAGAGAGTTCTTTCACAAAAAGGTTTTCTGGAGACATTTTAGTCAGTGGACGCTAACATTGACTCAACATACTGTGGCAGGTGTCTTCATGAGATGCACTTCTGCAGAAATCTCCCTTTTATCCTATGTCCCACACACAAATACACACCCGCAGATGGACCAGATGGTAGCTGAATTGCAGCACTAAGCAAGAGCCAAAACCAATTTGTTGTCATAACACATGCATAAGCTCCTGAACAAATCTCACAATACTTGAAGGCACGTTTTGGAAACTGCACCGCATTACAGCTGAACCGAAACGTGTCCGCGCTCATTGTAATCTGGTTCCCAATTTGAAGTCGCAGCGGGGATTATAATCCAGGTGAATACTCATCAGGGTCATGGAAGAGTCATCATGAATGTGTGTGTGTGTGTGTGTGTGATGGTGCATCAGAGTGCCATGAAATAAGACAAATGCAATGTTTGTTATATAATAATGTTGCATATTTGTATTGTAATAACTGCATCAGTGGGTGGAACAGAGGGGTGTGATTTATTCATTGCACATATTGGAGAAAGACCGTGTCATGTGCTTGTGCATTCAACACAAACAGCACTGTCACATAGTATCAACTCACCTTTTGCATCGCAAGGGGGTTTTAAACGCTGGTCTCCCTTCATGGGGTGCTGCAGGAGGGATTTAAGACCTGCCATAGAGTTGAGTGGCCCCCCTGTGAGGGAGCCTGCAGGCTGGGTACAACTTCCAAACTGTGGGCTTGTGCCAGCTGGGAGGTCAGGGTTCGGAAGCTGGGAGAGCTGCCTGGACATCCTGGGCCAGATGGGGTCGTAGAAAGATAGGCCTACTGGGGGCACTTGAAGGGGCGTGGCAAACTGACCGTAGAGCCTACCAATAGGACAAGTATGCTGGATGACTGCGCGCCCGTGTGTGCAGGGGGGGAGGTGTGGGGGTGGAGAGAGAGAGAGAGAGAGAGTTTTGAGAAGAGTCCTTGCAGAATAAAGCAACCATTGTAATGTAATCACAAGTATGAGCATAGAATTAACAGATGAATCATACTTTGACAACTTAAATGTAGTTACCTTTCACTTGAGGTTGTGCAGAGTTCCTTATTTCCTTGCAGAAATATTTTCATCGAAATATTCCATTGCAGTTGAATGTTGTTAAAATTCTTCAGTAGATGAAGCTGGTATTCTCAGAGGACCAGTGTGGGAGGGACACTCAGACTATCTGAAGAATACTGTCCATAATAATAATACAAAATAAAAAAAATACAAAGACGTCTAAATGACAACGTAACCCGCAAAAAGCACGGACAGGGAAATGTTACAATTAAAACTTGTAGAATAATATCCCGAGTTAATCGTTCCGGCAATCAGAAAGAAGATCCCAAAATAGTTGCAAAGCAGACCTCCGTCAAAACAACAAAACTGTGTGTACAAAAAAAAAAAACATGCACAGCGACGAGAGCAGTGACTGTGTTGGTCAGATGACAAGTTGTATTGGTGTTTCTCTCCTCTGCTGTCGCGCTCTGCTGTCCGTCAGGGGGGGGAGAGGAAAGGGGGGAGGAGGGGGTCGTTTCCTCTCTCTCTGTCTGTACTTTTTTTTTGCATCCGGTGAATCCAGTCACGGGCGCACGGGCTTAGGTCTGGTAGGGCCGCGCGACGTCCACGTCCGATCGTCCTCTCTCTCCCTCTCTCTCTCTCTCAGCTGGAGCGGACACGGGCAGTTCACGTGACGTCACACCTCGCGGAACAAGCGAGTGAGGCTCGAGGAGGGCGGGGCTCCGGGATTTAGCAGATCTCTCAATTCTCGCTTATAATTTATGAGACACACCTACCCTCGTGCCACACCTCGAGCACAGCAAGCTGTTTGTTTTGTCTGACGGGTATAAACCCAATGACTTGTACCAAGGTTTGGTTATTTGCTGCAGCAATCACGATATACAGTGGTATCAGATTTAGTATGATGACACACGGTAAACCGTCTTTAGACTGGTAAACCTTGACATCACGGACATATTCATGCTCGGGATTACTGGCTCAAGCCTTGTTTGCACATCTCTGTTCACCCACAGTTGTTGGCTTTCTGTAATAATCAGGTAGTGCAGCATGGCTTTTCCAGTTTCCTTGTAATCCACAGAAAACGTGACTGTGCCGTTTTTTTCAGGCGAGAGGAACGTTTCGGCACGTTGCCTCCCGGCGTACAATAGCTGTTCCAGCTCACGTGTACGAGGCACGCGGGAGACAAGGCCTGTGAGGCTCGCGACTCCGGCTCCGATTGGCTTCGGAGACTCGTCGCTCCGCCCACGACGAGCGCCTATTGGACAGAAATAGGTCGAATAAACCTGCCCGCTCGGATTCCCCCCAGTGCATGCCATTGCCGCGTGAGACCAGTTCGAAACACAAAAAGCGCGAGGGCTGTCTGGTCTACTGTACAGTTGCAGAGCACATGCAAAACATTGCGCGCCACAAGGGTTCACCTTTTGTTTTTGTTTTTTCACCAGACTAGGACATGTCAGCTCCATATATACAGAATCCATATGAGTGTTGTGCACTAAATATGCATATAAAATGTACCAGGACTGTCTTCTGGGCCCCTTCAGTTAACACCGTCCTGTCTTTTAAATAAAACTACACAACTGTAGGTATTGTCCAGCTGTGGGTTCCTCCCCACCTGGATCCACACCTAAAACAACAGTGGGTGTGGATCATCCTCTTCTTTTTCTATTTGAAAGAAAGTCAGATGGATTTCTTATCATCAATCTAAATGCAAACACACCTGTGACTCATTTTAACATATATAGGACTTACTCCTTTCACTTCAACGGTCTAACAGTAAGTTAATCACAACATTGTGGTGTTGCTCATTGAAGTATCTTACTGTTTCAGATTTGTCGACCATGAAATCATTGATTTGGAATCACAGAAAGGGCTACAGTCCAAAAAAAAAAAAATCTAATTTCTAATGTTGTGAATGTATAGTTCACACACATGCAAAAGTACATTTCACCCTTCATTTGTAAACATTCAGTGAGACTACCGAATGATTCTCACGCATTGCGTTTACTTGGTGGCCTTAATCTCGTAGCAAACAGCAGACAGGAGGCACATAATTCACACAGTCATACAACACTCAGCCTCTCCAGTCCACCCCCTATCTGTGCAAAATCCATGTGACTGCCACACTTATCAACAACAGGCCAAGTGTACAGTATAAATGAGTTGCCTACTGCCATCTGGTGGCGCTATGAGTGAGAAGTTTTACACAGCATATATACTGCACATTTTAATTATTGAGAACAATTCATTACCCTGGAGTATGCTGGCCAACCCCAATGGGAAACCTAGGACCTTTAATGTAATTTATTGCTATGTCACAATGAACAGCACCGTGTCTGTTGTGGAATCCTTCAGATGGCTGGGGGTTTCTCTCAGGACCTAAAGAGAAAAGAGGATGCACTTCCTTTAACCTGCCTCAGGAGCTGCTCGTACGATTCAACACGGCAATAACGCAGCCTGTCCTCTGCACGTCCATCACAGTCTGGTTTGGATCAGCCAGTTAGAACTGCAGAGAAGATCACGGGTGGCCGCCTGCCCCTCCATCCAGGATGTACACTCCCCCAGATACATGGAAAAGGGCCGGAGGGATCACTGCAGACCCTTCAGAATACCGAATGCCAAAACAACCAGACACAAGATCAATCTCTTCCCACAGCTCGTCCCTCTGATGAGTTAAATCAGTCACACACTGTCAATAACCCTGCAACACCAAAACATTCACTGCTCCCAATATAGATCTTTTTTAGTTTTTAATGCACCATGTATATTGATATATCAAATACAAATCCTACAAGCTGTATACAAACTATATAGACATGTATACATGCACATACTGCACATAACTGTATTGACCATGTATACCTATCAGTATTTATTTCTTTGCACTGTTTGTATAGTTTGCAACTTACCGAACACTTAACCTGTATAAAGACTTTTGTATATGCTTTTTTAAAATATATTTATATACACACCGCTTGGTTGTCGTCGTTCCTCGCTGTGGTCTATTTCTGTGCACATTAAGAGCACAAAAACTGAGCCAAATTCCTTTTATGTGTATAAATACTTGGCCAATGAAGGTGATTCTGATTCGTATACATCCTGAAAGCCATTTAATCCACAGTGATATGGAATTCACACAGGACATTAAGATAAATGTCATTTTAAAAACTTCAATACTAACTTTGCTGACAGTTACAACGTCCTCATGACTCGCTGTTTGTACCATCTTCAGGATATTTTAAATGACAAATGAAAAGGAAAACAAATGATTACACTTAAGGTTTATTCATTGCTGAAATATAATCAACTACTGACTTCTCAGTAAATAATGTGATAGAAATCTACTAAAACTATCATTTTTCTTCAGAAGAAAAAAAGGGAAGGCTTGACAGGGGTATGAACATTTCATATGTGAATAAAGTGACATGATGTACTTAAAACTTGCTTCAGAAGAAAACAAAAAAAGGCTTAACAGTAAGAACATGATTGCAACTCAGCAAAAAGTAAAAAGGTAGAAGGGGTTAAGTATACGATTGGCATGAAGACTGATTGGGTTACACACATAAATACATGGAATATTACATTGGTTTCTATTATGATATAGGTCCTTGTCTTTAACACACCGTGAAGTACTGTAGAAATAATCACTGCTAAAAAGAGCATACAAATAACATGAGATAAACATGTGTTACAGTCCACTTGTTTAACCTGTTTTCAATCTCTTGGTATAAAAGCTAGGAATATCTCAAATAAATGAAGTAGTGTGAACATACTAAGCAAGGCTTTTTGTAAGTTTCTTCATTTTTGGCGGGAGAGGGAACCTTGAAATGCTAATTACCAGCAACTTTGACATTTTATCTATACGTGATTCAATCACTAGGGAATATAGAGCAACTTTTAAATCAAGTTTTAACACTACAAACTTCTGGGCGTATACTGAATAAACCATCACATACTGTAGGAGTGATTTCACAACCTCAGCTAAAAACTTGACCAGAGAACAAACATGCACTGACAAACTATCAACAAAGGTCTTTGTCCTCATGTCCCTACTCCTAATAAATGCACTTTACATGTTTTAAAAAAATCCTCAGAACCTCTAAGTGAACAACAACAAGACAAATTACACAGCAGAGACGTATATCATACAGCAAGAGGTGTAGCAGGGAGTCTAGTTATGGGGAAGAGAAGTACATTAGCAGGTCATTTCACCTAAACTTGTCTAGTAACTGCACAGTGTCAGCCAAGCATAGTGTCAATGCACTTAAGGGGTTAATGAACCTATGGAAACAGTCACGTCTTTGAAAACACCTTCCAATATAATCTGGAAGGATTTCTGGTGAACTATTATAGGACGCTCTACAGTAGTTGTTAACACACTCATTCTAATAGTCAGCAGAGTAGATGTCAACAGAGACACGAGGAAAATTATCCTAAAAGGCAGCATTTGCCTTTTTTAAGTCCCTTTTTTTTAAGTTTTCTCGCCTTCCCATTTTAGAACTGAAATATCCCACTGGTGTGCCACTCTTTTCAGGTACCGGGACGCTCAGTATCTATATGGTCCCTGTAGGTACGGTATCTCCTCCTGACCCTCTCGGGTCGGCCTCTCTTCTGGTCTCTTTGAAAGCTTCAGCCTGTTGGCATCTCCTCGCTGCAGTCCTTTAGCCCTGCGGCGGCAGGACACCTTGTGCCTGTAGAGCAGCGTAGCATTCCAGAAGCGAGTGGAGCAGCGTCGGCAGGAGAAAGTCCCTCTGGCGCGATGGGAGGCCCGGTGGATGAAGGCGGACAAAGCCCTGTGAGACTGCTTCCCACATACACTGCACCTGAGTCGCTCCTGAGTGGTCGAGGCTTTCTGTGGGTGTTTAACTGCCATGTGGACAAGCAGTCCCGCTTTACGGGAAAACACAGCATTGGGGCATATGGGACAGCCGAAACGTTTCACGGGGACTTTGAGAGACGAGAGGATCTGCACCTTCATCCCCCCAGTGTTGACAAGCTTATACCCTCCACTACCTGATCCTTCTCCTCGCCTAATTGTCAAACGAAGAGAGCCTTGTTTTTTAATCATCTGCCTTCTTATTGTACAACTTATCTTTCTCTTCTTTTTGCTTCCATCGAACCTGACTAAATCTTGGGAATCCCATTTATTTTCCCTCCAATCTCTCCTGTTGGACTTTTTTTTTTTCTTCTTGAGTCGTCTCACGTCATCGTGTGATAACTGGATGCTGCAGTCGAGGTGTTGGTGGGACTGGCTCCCTGACTGATGATGAAGATGATGGTGGGAGATATGATGATGATGATGCAGATGATGATGTTCAGTGGAGGGCAGTTCCGTGAGGGGCTGGAACGGGGCGGTGGTGTGGAGCGTACGGCTACGGGATCCAGCTGGATATATGTGCTCTCCTTTCACCCCGGCTGGGGAATGCGGGTGCTGGGGGGCCATGATTGTAGAGTTTGGAGGCAGAGGCTGCGAGTAAGATGGAGCATTAGGGGCTGAAGATTGGGCCGCAGCGTCATAAAAGAGAGGAGAGTAAACAGGCGGTGGATGCGGGGGTGGCTGCTGGTGGCTATGAGTGACGACGCTAAGACTCTGCCCTCCATGGCCTTCTGTGGAAGGAGCCATCTGCAGCAGGGCATTGGTGGCAGCCTCACTCTCTGATGTTGACTGATTCACATCACTTCCGCCTCTGTTGTCTCCAGACCCACTGCTGCCTTCCTGCGGATTCGGCGGATCCGTACGGGTCATCCCGTGCTGCGATTGCCTGTGTCGAGTGAGGCTGTTAGAGTAAGCAAATGCTTTTCCACATACCTCACAGCAAAAGAGCTTTTCACCCCCACCTTCATGGACCGTCTGATGATGGGCGGTCAGATGGAAGTGGTGGCGGAAGGACTTCCAGCATATAGCGCAGGTGTAGAGTCGAGGCGGAGGTGGGGCTGGAGGCTGCGACTGGGGGTTGGTGTCTTGAGGCTTGACGTCTTGAGGGTAGGAGTAATAGGAGGAGGTGCTTGGTGCTTGGATCTGGCTCCTGTCTTGGGCCACGCTACATTGAGGGTTGGGGTTAAAGCTGTTAAGGTTATCCGCAGCTGGTGTTGTGGGCACCTCTTCCAGCTCCCCTTTCTGGTGGAGTTTACTGTGCCTCCTGAGGCTCTGGGAGTAACCGAACTCTTTTCCACAGATGCTGCATTTGTAATTCTTGGCCCCGGAGTGGACCGTTTGATGCTTGCTGAGGTGAAAAGCCTCTCTGAAATACTTTCCACAAACAGTGCAGTGATGGGGCTTCTCTCCAGTATGAATGCGGTCGTGTCTGCGTAGGGTCTCGCGACGTGCAAATCCCTTCCCACAGACGCTGCAGAGGTGAGTGCGTGGCAGGCCACTGGACCCCATTCTGGGGGTGTATTGCCTACGTTTGGGGGGCTGTCCACCAGCTGCAGGATCTTTCTTAGCTCTGGGTTTGCGGGGACGTTTTGGTTTGGCAGTAGGATTCTGTGGGTTGCTGCTCATAGCCTCCTGGCTCCCGCCACCTCTGAAATTCTTATCTAAACCAGATGTTGATGAAGGTGAGCCCAGAGGACCTAAACCAAGACCGCCTAGTAGACCTCCTATGATGTCTCCCCTATCATCCCCTCTATTTCCACTGTTACTAGCTGCTGTTATAGCAGAGATTGCGTTATTGACAGAGCTAGTGACATCATCCTCTGAGTCATCCAGTAGAGAAGAAAGGGGCAGGTGGGGCTGTTGCTGCGGATGGTGGTGCTGGTTGTGGCTCTGTGAGTGAGGATGCAGTGTTGGAGCCAAGGGTGCCTTTCTCAGAGCTGGGCCCGCCATCCCACTTCCACAGGGAGAGGCACCAGAGTAGCACGGAGATGGATTACCTTGAGAACGATGGTCGTCATGGTAGCCTGTGTAACGATTCCGAGAGTAGTCAGTGGGGTATTTAGCATCTGATCTGTCCCTGTCATTTGAATTAACTCCCCTTCCAGACT
Organism: Pholis gunnellus; assembly: GCF_910591455.1. Classification (NCBI taxonomy): domain Eukaryota; kingdom Metazoa; phylum Chordata; class Actinopteri; order Perciformes; family Pholidae; genus Pholis; species Pholis gunnellus. The sequence continues at coordinate 17,384,338 of NC_136534.1, read as the reverse complement.
GAAACAGACCATCACATCCTAACCCTGATTTTGGTTCTCCTTCCCCCACAATGATTACACCATCTTCTTCCTCAGTTTTCCCATAAATAACACCTCTATTGCTCTGATAAGTTCCCCCTCCTCCATTACCTCCTCCGCCCCCTCCCCCGACTCTGTCCTCACCATCAGATCCTGTCTTGCCGCCCCTTTGTTTGGGTCCCCTACCTGGCTTGCCGCAGGTGCCTGAGGCAGCATGGTTGAGTAGAGAGGTGCTCTCACGGAAGGCACGACCACAGGCGGGACATCGGAATGGCTTTTCCTCATGTATCTTCTCGTGGCGTGTCAGTGACTCTCTACGATTAAACGCCCGAGAGCAGGTGGAGCAGCCATATGGGCGGGCTGAAGAGTGTATTACACCATGTTGCAGGAGATGCCCTTTTTTCTTAAAGCCTTTGCCACAATCAGGGCAATGAAATATTTTGTCTGGGCTAGGACAAGAATTGGTTGGGGTTGGGGGAGTTTCTTGGGTCGAATGAGGAAGGCTTGGGTCAGACTGTGCTTTAATGTGAATGGGGTTTGGGACAGCAGAGGAAGAATTGCTAGTACCTGCAGTGGTTGGCTCATGCATGCGCAAATGCCTGCGAAGGCTTGAAAGGTGAGGGAAGCTTTTGCCACACTCTCCACAGCTATAAACAAGCTCTGAATCAGACTCTGTGTTGTTGGCTTGCATTGAGCTCTGGTTATCAGATTTAGAAAGGTGAGCATCATTAGTAACCAGTACTGAGGCAGCAGTGGACGAGGGAGCAGAGGAGGAGGAAGAAACTACTGATGAGGATGAAGATGATGAGGCAAGCAGGGATGATGGGTCTCCACCCATATTTGACATACCAACCCCGCTCCCAATTAAAGCTGGGGGCTGACCATGACTAAGCCCTCCACCATTACTGCTAGTAGTGGGATTACCACTGTGGCTGCCGTGGCCACTACTGCTATTACTATTGCTTTCAGATTTTCTCTGTGGCAAATAGCCAGCCATAGCTTTCTTCCTCCTACTGCTACTGCCGCCGCTACTATTACTTCCACCTCCACTGCTTTCCCCTTTACCATCATCTTTAGATAAAGATAAATGGAGTGGCAAGGGGAGCGGCAAACCTGCCTCCTGCTGCATCAGAGATGCTATCTGATTTGACGAGAGAACAGGGATGCCCTGGAAGTCAAAGCCACCCAGTGATGAGGAATGGGAGCCTGGGTGGAGTGGGTGGTGAGGATGGGAATGAGAGTGAGGATGAGAAAGGGCGTGAGGTGGAAGCTGTTGCTGCTGTGGAGCCTGATGTGACTGGGGGGTGGAGTGGCCATGTGAGTGAGAAGAATGCAAAGCAGGAGGCGGAGCAAGACTAGAACCGGGGTCCCCGCCTGTCTGACTTAAACCAAGCCCTAAGTGGTTATGGGTTCCCTGTTGGACAAGAAACTGCTCTAAACTAGCATTAGAAGGCACCCCAGAAAGGAAATACTGATTAGCAGCTAACATGCAACTAAATTGTTGGTGAAGGCTTCGTGCATCAGACTGGGCCCCAACCAACTGGTGTCCCAATGAGCTGACTGCACTGCTGCTAGAAGGGTTGTTAGAGGCGGCCACAGATGTTGAAGTGGAAGGAGAGGAAGAGGAGGGACCAGATGATACTTGGGGGAGAGAGAGGCCGGGATGCAGAGGAGGAGGGGGTGGAGGTGCTGATGTTACTAATCCCCCTAATCCCCCAGCACTCCCACTACTACTACTTCCCCCAGCAAAGTGCTCAAAACGCCCTATACCTGGGTGTAACTGCTCCTGTGCTAGTGCTGCCTCAGACGGGTGGAAAGAGCGCAGGAACTGTGGGTAGCCTGACGAATGGCTTGAGCTGCTGCTGCTCATCTTGCTTGACTTTGAACGAGAGCTCTGAGATGAGGAAGGCTGTTGTTGTAAAGGTGGGGGAGGAGGGGCACTCATCTTGGCAAAAATGGAGGCAGAATCAGAAAAGGCGTTACCTCTTGACCCCTGCAGGGGGCCCAGGCCAAGTCCAGACAGAAGAGCTCCAGAAGACTCAGCCTGCTGCTGCTGCTGCTGCTGGAGTTGATGCTGGTGAAGTTGCACTTGCTGCTGATGCTGTAGTTGTCGATCTAACCCGAGGCCTTTAAACTGGTGGGCCTGATGCCCACTTAACATCTCTATAATGTCCAGATTGTACTTTCCAAATTGGAACATTTCCCACTCACTGGCACATGGGGGTGCACGGGCCAAAACTCCAGCACTAGGAGCGGCAACAAAGATCCCACCACTGACTTTACCCTAAGAGTGAGGTTATGCTACAAATATTTTCCAGATCTACTTGAATGTCTTAAATCTTAAGTTCGTCTCTCCAGATAGTTTACTTCTGGTGCTGCTACTCCCTGTTGATTATCCACTGCCCACACTCTACTTCCAAAATGAGTGGGGTGGCCGGGAAGATGAGTTTATGATCAACGGGTAAAAGTGTCTTTAAGACAGGTAGATGAGTTCCACCTAATTTTAAAATGGCTTAGAATAGTTTTTATTGAGAAGCAGTTCAAATGACTTCTTCTGGTTTCCTTTGAGAGTTACTGCGTTGACATTATCCTTCATCTAAGCAAGATTCCTGATCCGTGTTCAGCCGAGACGATCCTACAGCTGGAAAAACAAAATTCAAAAAGGGATGAAAGTCATCGGGGGGGGAAACAGGACTTTTGAATAAAAAAAATCTGCTAACTGTCTTTGGCTAATATAGGCCTTCAACCTAAACAGAGATGACCCCCATCTATTAAGGTGAATCCACATAGACATTAACTTAAGTCTGCACTGTAACATTACAAGAGATTTTTCCCCCAATGGCTGACATTAGATGAAAAGATTATTTAAATGCATTCTGTATTGTAACTGCAAATCACAATACTTGACTGGAGAGAATGATTATGTTAAGTTTACTTGAATACTTTAGACATCAGGTTTAATTTGCCATTTTTCTTCTACACATACATTAGATTTGAGAACACAAATTAGTACTTTTGTTAGGTTTTAGCTCTCACTAGCGTCTTATTCATGCTGCAATTTACCGACCTAAAGTTTCTTAATATTGTGAGGCAATTAGCCCCTCAGTTTAAAACGATTAATGTACATTTCGATGTCCGGTTACATTTCTCAGTTCTCCCTCTCCAGGCACGTCTACATGCTAATAAACACGTGCAATCTTTTATGTTTTGTAATAACTTACCATTATGTGGTTCTGCTGGGTTGCAGCACAACCAGAATTGTTGCATGATTGCCAATTCTTTATATCATTAGGTACATCTTTACTAAAGGAGGCAAAAGTTACTTTCATCATTCTTACTTGTCTACACATATAGTTGTTCATATTAGGCCTCTGCCATCAAGGTTGGCGCTGAAAGGAGGCAGACATTGCTTATTTAACAAAGCTATCTTGGAGATAGTGACCCAATTTATGACAATATTATATCCTGACTTACCTACCACTGTAACCCTTATGTGCTGCAGCAGTTCAGTGATGTACAGTAATGTACAGTACCTCACACTATATTTACTACAACATAAATACAGTATATGTGGCTCTCTCTGTAAGTACCAAATGGTATTGAGGAAGAGAAACTGATAGAATATAGAGGTTTAGCCGTGTTGCAAGAAATGCCACATTAGACAGCAGATGCCTCGCTTTTGGTTAAATGCCAGTGTGTGTACATGACTGATTGTCCACTGGTGGCATCCCTGCTACATTTTACACTCTGTGCCGTCAACATACTGCAAATCATGGCTCGTAATTATTACCACGAGAAAGTTGACCGTTTTTGGTTTCTACATTCCCGTAATCATATTCTAGCACCATACTCACCGTTGCCTTTTTTTTTTTCATTTCCGTTTAAGTTTGTTTATTACCAGATAGTCACCAAGGCATACAAGCCATAGGTTCCTTCTTAGCCTAAAATCAGTCCACATAATGTCAAAATGCAGTCCATGTGAATGTCTTTTGTTTTTAGAAATGTTCTGAAAAGGAATATTAGAAGTGGTCAATCACCTGAGTCGAAATGGTGGTGGTGGTGGTGGTGGTGGGGGGGGGGGGGGGTTACACAGTATCAGATGCTGTGTAATACCTTAAGGTGTGTCAAGAGGACTGGCCTGTAAATATCAAGTTACATCCATTCATATTGCACATTTTCCATATGATATATAATTCATCCCGTCTATTGATTTATTTATATCTATGGCACTTAATTATACTAAGCTGCCTTTAGTTGGACCTGTACTCACTATGTGCAGTGTCATTAAAGTCGGATTAAATCTAATCTAACCACAACCACCAACAATATGATAATTAAATAAATACACTTTTCATAGTCAAAAAAAAAGGGGGGGGGGGGGGGGGGGTAGATCATTTAACTGTTGCGTTAAACGTTAGGTTGCTGTAGGCATTCAAATGTGCTGTTGTTCTACTTGTGAAGGCTGAGAGTAACGTTACACCGGCTCCGGTAATCACTCCATTTGAATCTCGTTTTGCTCACCTCGTAATATCTTACCGTTTCCTCTAATCGATGTGATGAAGCTAGTGGGGAGTGAGCTCCCCTGGCAGATGAGGGTGATAATCTATCGCATATTTCACTGCCTCTCATTTTAACGTAGATCCTGTGAAAGAAGGGCAGAAAATGCTCAAATTAACACCAGTATCACACCCGCTGCACAGTGTAAACATTAGCGGCATCTTTACAGGCGCAAGTAATAACGGATGCACTCGAGGAGGCATCCTGCATTAGTACTGGCTCACATTTGGGAGGAAAACAAGGAAAACATTGGACGCGCTTGCATGCAAAACTTCTCTCTTTAGCGTCGTATTCTACACTGGCTCGGTGTGTTTAGCCGAGCCAGTGCCTCGCGCAATCTAGAACACCACCACCCGCTGGAAGCTAACGTTAGCCATCTTTCCGATTCGCTTTATTAAAAGCACGCCGACGACCGTTACCATTACGAGGCTAGCGTTAGCATTATTACACATGCGTAACCTATATTCGGCAAATGTTTACCGACACATCGAGTTGGAGCACAGTTGCAGATGGATGAGGCCTGTCACGCCTTCTTATAACTGCCTAGCTAGCTATCGCCCGCGTCCATGTCTGCGTGCTGTTTTCCAGTCGTTAGCCAGAGCCATTTTCACTGATGCTGAGCCGAGTGAACACTTACACGGTTCCCGCAAGAAATCAACGCCGACCGCAGCCGCCTCCTTTGCCGTTAGATTGCGACCGTTTGCGTCGACAGGGAGCGTTAAAGATTTCGACGGGCGAGGAAAAAAATTGGATGGTCGGTGATGATATTTTTTGGGTAAAAGTGAGTGACGTGTGCTCCCTTAACATCGGTCCTTTCCGGCCCTTGTAATATTTCCGGGTAGCACGAGAGGGGCTCACGGGCGGCTGCATAGGGCTCACAGCGGTTTTACCGTTTGGTAAAAGGGGGATAATCGTCCACAAACGTGACACATTCATATAATTAGTTTAAATTCACTTCCACAACCCTCTGCCCGATTATATACAAAGTTACCCAGTCTCAGTGGGAGGTTGTGGACTTTACCCCAGGTTGTATAATGGATGATAGGCCTATTATACTTAAAATTCGGTCTTTTGGCTATAACTAATAAATAAATTGCATTAGCTGAATAAAAATAGCCTATGGTGTGTCTTTTATTGTATCTCTTTGTATTAGTAATTCAATGTCTTATTTATTAATTTTATGCACAGGCTACAGCCATTTTGAATTATGCCATAAAAGTAACGTTACACATCTAAATTAGTTTCATAAACTTTACGTCTATTAGCCTATATATCATTTATAGAGAGATATAATCTGCTGATGTGATGGTAGGTTTCCAAAATAGGTCTTCAGGGGCATGAACCCAATTGTTTATGATTTTTATTTATATTATATATTTTTTAAACAGCCAATCAAAATGAATAAATATTTCACAGTTCTATGTGTAAAGAAAAAGTCTAATGTGTACGCGTGTAAATACATAATATAAATTCATTGTGATAATTATTACTACGAAAATTCAACTTATTCAGGGGATATAATTATCTTTGTTCTCAGTCATTTGATTGTTTGTCTGTCTAGTTTGAACCATATAGTAGTATTTACAAGAAGTGCTTGATAAAACCAAGAGCTTGTGATTTCATTTTTCATTGGCCTTTCAGTCACATACACATCCCTAGTTCTGAGTGTTAAGAATAATGTAATAACAATGAACAAAACAAGTCACATTAATTTCTCAAGGCACTCAGATAAAAAGGACGTTTTGTTTTTTCCTCCTGGCCTCACCTGTTCCTCTATCCCAAACAGATCTACACAATTGAACCACTTTAAAAGTGATCAGCCGTAAATCAACAAACTCCAGATCAATATGATTGTTAAGAAATATGAATAAAGACAATGCTTTGATAAAAGTCGTGGGGAACTTACCATCAGGCTTATCATCACACACATCTTGGAATTGATTCAGTCATTATAATCACAAATAAGTGAATGATTTCAGCTCTGTGCCTCTCTGATATTAAGGATGGTAATCAGGCCTGGGTTAGGTTAGGATGCTAATCGTGTGCACAGAGCATGTAGGACGCATAATCTTTTACTTAAGACCATCAAAGGCACTCAAAGCCTTCACTTATGTATTTGCAATTTGAATATTAATTTGTATTTTATAGCAAATGTGCTGTCCGTCAGTGTCTCAAACTGTGCATAATTTGTGAAAAATGGGGTTTCACTTCACTTAACAGATATGTAATGCATGAATGGTGACAGGTGTTGGACAGTGTGGGCAGCTTTTCTTATAAATTAAAAGACATTTTGAGTGAAGGCTTCATGCAGGTTTTGTCTCAGACAGAGCCGAGGAGCTACTGAACCTCCTGGTGGTGAAATGTGCAAATTACAATGATTGCGCTGCATCAGTGGCAGCCAGTGCCTAAATCAAACATAATATTTTCCGTGCCCTTTGTGTACCTCCTGTAAAACATATTTCTCTATCAGTACAATGTCACCGTCTGCTCTTTTATTTCAGCCTTCATACATCTCAGTGCAATAAATGTATTCACAGGAGGTTTTAAATATGAGCTCCGTAGCCCTCACCTCACTCTAAGGATCCAGCAGGTACTGATGATATAACTCCGCACTCAGATGGTCTAGAGCTGTGAATTATATGAAGACACATTTCGCCTTTTCATTTCATTTAAAAGCACTGTTGCCCACTCCCACTGGCACTGTATAGCCCTAATGTGGCTTATACAATATCTCACATCCTGATGTGAGGGATTGTATCATAGAGCCACTCTGTGTGCTCACTAACCAACTGAAGACTAATGGCTTTTTGTTAATATAGAGCCGTTGCTTCTGGTTTGACCCCTTGCAAAACATTAATTTGTCTTGTGATTCTTTTAGAATCTCAATATTGTCTCTGATCAAGCCACTGGTCTCAAAACGTACACCACTGCTACTTAAGTACAAATTTGAGGTGCTTGTACTTTATTTGTGTATTTCCATTTTGTGCTATTTAATATTTCTCAGATCACAGTAAATCACGAGAAATATTTTACTTCCTACTTGTTACAGATTAAGACAATTGTAGATTAAACTGCTTACCAGCCTATATATATAAAACTGTAAAACTAGCTGCATCTTTAGCTTCAACAGCTACTTACACATGAATGCGCCAGTAATAATAATCTAATTTTCTGCTTCATGAATACTTTTAATAGCTTTGGATGCTTTAAGTGAATTTCACTCATACGACTTAATATTTCACTGCAGGACTTTTACTTTCAATCGAGTATTTTTATTTTGCAGTTTGCTACTTTTATTTAAGGAGCCAAATACTTCCTCACTGAAAACGTCGATGTGAGCTAGAAAATATAGATTTCTCCTGAAACAGAGAAGTAGGCCTAGCTCATTGGCTTGCCATGTGTTTTATTACAAACAGAGTCTCACTTTAACTAGATTACACATCACATTAGTCATACTTATGATTGTCCTGAATTGCAAACAATGAACATAGAAGTCTGACTAAAGTCTGATCTATTGCTAAATTGTAGATAGATTTGTGTGAGCAACCAAGCACTTGGGGGTCTACTCCTCCAAGTGCAGTAACTGTAAGGCATACAGCCCAGTTTACTCATATTAATATTGTTGCAAGGTATAGGTGCAATGTGCCTCAACGTTTGTTTCTTTAAGAAAAGAGTGTGAGAGGTCAAATGGTTGAGGAATATCTGTAAAATATTCCATACTAAGATAAGAATATATCACTGAATGACAGAAAACAGTGCCTTGGTTATTATTTATTATTATAACATTCATAATAATAATAAAAATAATAATTCAAGAACATTAATGCAAGAAACTTACACTCTATAATAAATAACAAACCTTTTTTTCCACCAACTTTATTATACAAATTCTTTGAGAGTCACTGTCGTATCCAAGGGGAGCAATGCATTGAACAATAACAAAAGGGTTGTTTTGAAATTTATAGGCATGAAAATAAATCCGTGAATTTTCATTAATGGACACAATCCCTGTCCATACAATTTACTGTTAATAATGCTTTACATTTCAGGTGGCCATTAACCATCCTCTCTCTAAATTAATTCATAATGTTAAAAACACACACCATATTCATTCATTTCTATTCTCAGCTTTTTAGCTGACTTGCCTGTCTGTGAATTCTTAGTTGTGAAAAATAAATATCCCATGTAGTTTTGAAGGAGGCTATGACAATAGAAAGACAACAAAATGTTATGAATTTGGCACTGTACAACTCATTAAATACTAACACATAATTTGTCGAATCCTCAAATTAATGTTGAAGAGATCACTCAAAATATTCTGATTGTACTAGCTATACAAAATACAATACTTTCACAAATTAGATTAACCATTTATAAAATTGTGATAATGAGTTTCGATAGATATGGCTTGTGAGATATTACAGACTTTGCTACAGACCTTTTGTGGCTCTATTAAAAAAATCTAATACTACTGTATGTCACTTGTCCTATTTCCCTGAAAAAGACACTCAAAGCATTCAGGTTTCCATTAGACCTTCGTTTTTCTCCACCCGATAAACATTCATCCAAAAACACATACATTATGGCATCATGGGTTTAGTGTGTACAACCCATAATATGTTATTGGGGCAGGCTGCTGCAGTTGAGACAACAGACCGCCTCCGGTCTGGTTTAACAACTTCTGGCCCGTCCCAAACACATCTATCCCTCACTGGTTGTTAAAACACTGTCGTCTACACATACGTTTAGAAGGCGGCAGATTTTTTCAATAGATATTTTTGTACCCGAGTGGAAACCTAAGTAATCACTTGAGATCAAGAAGTCATAAGGCCGATGTCTAGGCACAGTACGTACAGCTGGAAAATTGGCCATATAAGCATCGATGACCTTCAAATCCAGGCATACTGTAACTGCCTCTCAATGAAATGGAGCTGGCATGCATCAAGATTCAGAATGTTTTTAAAAACTTGACTTTATGACCAGATGTATGAAAAAAAACCAACTAGTCGTGAGAATGCTAGTTATCTAAAAACAATAAACACTTAAATCCCACCAAGTAAAAGAACATCACATTATAAGATAATTGTTAATAATAACCATAACAGTTATAATAATCATTAATAATAACACTCCATCATATTCATAACAACTACATTTAGCACTGTGTATAGGAAGATTGTCCAAATGAAATCTGTGTTTCTGTTTGTCAGTATCTCTTCTCTGTACCCTTTCCCATGACTGAACAGAAACCAAGCAGTAACAAGTTCCTTCATTGGTCTGCGTAATTATCTCTGATTCCATGTTTTTAAAAAATCCTCTCTATACAATACCTTAAATTGATCAGTCACAATGTCGGCCGTGCTTGTACAGAATGTAAACCTTGAGGACACGATACAAAGTATGTCTGTATCTGGTGCAAATAACAGGGGATAGATTTGTGCAAAGTTTGTTTTTGTCTCTATGTTTCTCTATGAACTGTGCTTGAATTGCTCTTGTTTTTTTGTACACATTAATACTTAATACATCATGACAATATCAACACAAAATCAAGAAAAAGAGATAGCATTTTATATGGACCACAGATATCACATACTACAGTATATAGGATAGGATAGCCCTTAGTATTGATAAGCGTTGTTATTGATGAAGATTTTTTTTTCTCTTTTCCGTTTTTTTTCTTTTTGTTGTTTTTTATAACTGGCTGAAGTGCGTTATGATACAGCAAGTTCTTCCTCTTGAGGATGGGGAGGGCTTCCTAACCATCCGAGTCTCTTACGCCATATTGAGCCACGCAGGAGAAGGCCTCGGGTCGCCCTCTCTCTCCTGACTCAGAGGCTTTTTTGGCTTGCTCTGAAGCCAATCCTTTGACTGTACAAAATATCACTGACTTGTATAATTTGTCACCTGGTGAGAATAATAAAATGGTGATTGTCAGACCAGCTTCCTCTGTGGTATTTTCTTTGTATCTCCATAAATGGCTTTGAAGGACAGTTGTGTAAGTGCAATCTCTGCATCACGGTCGATTCATTTGTGCTCTGTAGAAAAACCTTTGCTCTTCGTTCACAACCTGCAGTAAAGCAAGTTGCCTTTTTATTGGTAAACTGAACACATGCGTCTCTTGACTCGTCAGTGTTTGTGTCAAGATATTTTTGTAATAACATGACAGATGGCTCTATATTATTTGGTAGCCCATCGTTTTTACAGTTAGGTCCTGATCTTGAAGATGGGAACATTAGGGGAAACTCACCCAAAACGTACTCTAACATCAGTTTACACTCCTGTAGTGTAACGGTGATCAGTGTGTGAGTCCCTCTGGGGGTTTGGATCTAAGGTCACATGGAAAACTAGGCAACCCAGGCGTCAGATTGGTAATGTGGGTACGTCCGCGGTTTCAAATCCTGCCAAGGCTGCAGTGTCCCAGTAAGAAACAGGCCCCACCTCGTCCACTCAGTCACATGGGAAGCAACAAAAATCCGTTCTTTCTCCCTGTGATGAGGTTCAGGTGTCAGATCTCCAAAATCCCTCACCAGGCACACGGTTTATTCACACTCATCTGGTCCACCCGGGCTTCTCCCCCCGTGAGGTTCAGTTTGATAAATCATTGTCGGCAAGAGCTGACTAGGCTGACAGTCCAGCAGGTAGTTGGCTCAATTCTCTATTGACTTCTGTGATACAATATTCCAGATGTTCCTCCTCTTCATCAACCTCTCTCTCTATATACATATATGTATATATACATATAAATATGTATATATACGTACAGTATATATATGTATATATACATATATATATACATATATATATATATATACATATATATATACATATATATATATATATATATGTATATATATATCGTCTTGTTCCCTATCTAATATGGCTCCTGAGTACTTTTTGCAAAACAATATAAAAACTAAATTATGAACGACACTTCTGTTGGATTTGTTTCACCCTTCCAGTCAGTCTATCTACAGTAATGGCACCGCTGTATATGGCAATATGGCAAATTTTGTTACAAAATATGGCTGATGTAGGCTATTACATAATTGGAACAGATATTCCCCGTCTAGATGTTTAATTCAGTAATCATATTTAAGCTATTTAATAACAAGGTAACACTAATTTCAATAGCCTAAACACGTTATACTGTTACTATACTTTATACTTGTAGTTTTATTCCTTGTAGTTGAATATCTAATAGTTAAATGCAGAAGGGTGATCTAGTCCCATATCTTTAATGAGGGATAAAAACTCTACATTAGGCACAAACCTCACACCGTCACCTCATTTTTACTCCCCGTCCTGATGCCCTGACTCCCTCCTCCACTTCCTGCTGACCCCCCGCCGCCGCCGCCGCCTCCCGGTATGAAATGTAGCTGCTCAATGGTGTTCTGTCGTTTCGCTGCAAAAGCCATCCTCCTGGCGCTGTGGCCCCCTAGTGTTCCCGTTCCCATGACTACCCCCTGCCCGGGGGGAGGCTCCCCCGCCCAGCCCATGCCCCCGCTCATGTGCCCCGTCATGGCCGTGCTCCTCTCCTGCTCTCGTCCAGACGTGGGGTGAGAGTTCATCTTGATCATGTGGTGTCGGTCGAGGGAGGGCGTGGCGCAGACGTTCTGCTGTGACTGGGCCTTCTGCTGGCGAGGCAGCGTGGGGACAATCCCTCCTGTGTGGGCGTATGGATCTGCAACCCCCATCCCGCCGACCCCCATCCTTTCCTCCAAATGGTCCGGGGACATGAGCAACCGTTCCTGTCTGTCCTGCCTGTCCTGCCTGTCCTGCCTGTCCTGCCTATCCTGCCTGTCCTGCCTGTCCTGCCTATCCTGCCTATCCTGCCTGTCCTGCCTGTCCTGCCTGTCCTGGGTCTTCCTGGTGAGGGTCTGCGTGTTGGAGTTCTTATTGGAGGCAACCATGGCTTTGTAGTACTGGTGTTGCTGGTTCTTGGACAACCTGGACAGTGTTCCCGTGTTGCCAGGGACGTCACCCATGTTGAGCAGCTGGTCAGAGGATTTAACTTTCCTCGCGGCCTTGGAGAGAGTGTCATAATTAGTGTTGTACAGGGGCTCCGGGGGATCCAGAGGGTAAGGGTTGGGGGTTGGTGAGGCAGGCATGCCAGAAGGTGGCGGCGGGATCCAAGGACGGACTGCATGCCTGGGGAGGGTTCCTCTACCACTGAGGGTGTAGTCTCCACCCCAGTGGAGGTGGTGCTGAGAAGACTGGAGAGCCGGCTGGGCTGTGTGAGGCCGTCTCTTGGTGGTGCAGTAACCAGACGAGTACTCATCAAGACCTTTCTCTGGAAGCCAAACAAAATTTCTCTGAATTGTTTATCACCACAGTAAATAGCATCAGCACATAATGATGCATCCTGCACTTTGTGCCCTGGTGTCAAGAGTGTCACCGTGCTTCAGTGCTCGCGGAACAGCTGCGAGGGAAGAGATGGACAGACAGACGGGTACATTTGTCCTAATTTCTCGTAAAATGAAGGTACTTACCGAGGCGTTTGAGCGAGGAATATCTGTTGAGCTCAGGCTTGGTGGCACTCTCATAGGAGGGCGGCAGCTGAGCGAGGTTGTGCAGGGAGTGGTGGAAGGCCGGCTGGGATTTGGTGTTGTTGTGTTTACTGGAAAGCAGGGTGCCTCCAGCTGCCAGCTGAGCGTTGTTCATTCGAGGGGTGCGTTCTACAGGGACCACAGCGAGAAAACAACTGTGTGTTAAATGAGATTTGCTCCTCTGGATACAGCGCACTGCACGTAGCCGTGTGAGAATCTGCTAACATTCACTGACAGATTTTAACTTGCTTTCAACACAAGCAACCAAAGCTCTGATAATCATCATTATTGTTGGGATGAATGAGTCTACTTTTGAGCTTAAATGAAACTGAACAAAGTAAATGAAGCATCGTGGTGATTACATGTAATTCACAGAGGATCCCGGCTTTCACCAGCTGCCTTACCGATAGTTGCGGTGTGTTTGGGGCTGGTGCCTGATGAGTGGATGAAATTGTGTTGCAAATTGCCCACTGCAAGAAGAACATAAGGTAATCAGCTCAAAATGGATGTCAGGCAGTTTCCAGTTCAATGGTCCTTTAACATACAAAGATGAAAGCAACCAAAGACATGTTTGCATCAATCCACCTTCACGTCATCTCACATGCACAGTGCTTCTCACCATCTTCATATAAAGCATACATATTTGAAAGATGTCAGATTCCTGTTCTGTTTTTTCCATAATGGCTACAAACGCGATGTGCCCCGGCACACAGAGGATGCTGTTACAAAGTTCTGGTTGGGGCTCTGCTTGTGCTATTCACTAATGCTGTAAAATAACCTGAATCCTCACATCTGTTGTCCTTGCTGGGCGGTCCTGGGGCATAAAGATTTTTCGGAGGTCTCCCCAGTGTCCCCTGTGTGTCCGCTACAGCCAAAGCCACGCTGTTGTTTCTCTCATCCTGCTGGACTGGGCTGGACTGGTGCCGCAGCATGTCAACCAGGGCTCTAATGATGTAATAAAAGACATTTAAAAAAGGGAGACACAAGATGAAATAGACAATAAACTATTGGCTAACAGCTGACTATCATCAAATTCATGAAGTTGTGCCACAAAGTCTATGTTTTGTGATGAGTGATTTTTCATATTCATCATTATCAATATTGTTTACAGGGTATCGGCTTTAGACATTGGATTGGTGGGTAAGTGATCGATCATATTCATGTGAGGATAAATGTAAATCATTTAATTTTAGATAAATTTATGAAAATATCAATCTCATATTTGTTATATGAGATGTATACGGTATTCAACATTTTTTTGTTTGGTTATTAATTTGTGTAGAATGATTAACCTGTAACTGTGCTTGAATAAGCAGAATTAGAAGAAAACAATACTCTATTAATCATTACCATTCTTTAAAGGATCAACCTATCGCTCTATATAAGTCATCCTCCACCACTGTACCCCAAGATAGAAAACTACAACCTGTACAAAAATCTAAATGCAAATCTTTATTGCCAAGATTACGGGCAATATGAGATATAAAGCCTAGAGGGATGTGCAGCAGCCACTCGATGAAGATCAAATATGTTTCATCTGATGACTAACAACATCATTCTGAGCCCAGGATGATGAATGTGGGCCTTTTATGGAGTCCTGAAGACCTAATTTCATTACAGTATTCATACATAAATGGAAGTATCAAATCCAGCAGTGAGATGTGATGAAAATATATTTTTCAAAGCCTCACCTGGGCATATTTAGGTCCCTTTGGTTGGCTTCCTGTTGCACCTTGTTGAAGACCACCTTGATGCCCACGGCGACAGCCACCATGAAAACGATCACGCCTCCGATGACGAAGCCCGTGTTGTGGCTCTGCTGCTTCAGCGGATCAAAGTCCGGGTCAGGACCAAAATCATCTGATAACATCATGGCGTCTGTCTGTGGCTTGGCCCAGTCTGGAGAGTCATAGTTTTTACAGATCTCCTGCTCCAGTTGCCGGGTGCGATCTGGGCAGCAGAAGCGGTAGTGGCAGGTTCCACAGCAAAAGACGAAGCTGTCCTTGGAGCAGTTGAAAGCGCTGTCAAACTGTCCCATGACGTCATAATAACCCCGACATACATCCATCCATATGTCCATCATACGAGGTTTAACCTGGGCGGCGCCTAAGGGAGGTGCGAGGGCCTCTGATGAAGTCACGTTCTTGGGGAACATGACCTGGGGAAGGGGTCTCGGAGGCGTCTCAAGAACTCCCTCTGAGGTTTCTGGAAGTTTCTCGGGGGTTTTGGTCCTGCCTTGGCGAGCTGCCGGCCTGATTTTGACCTGCATGGCGAGGAGAAGGAAAGGGGGGCTGGGGCTAGCCTTGGGCTCCGTGGTGAAAGGCTTCTGTGAGCTGTCTATTTGCTGAGATGGGGGGGACGGAGACGTCTCCGCAACAGTGGTGACTTGGGCAGTAAGGAGGGAGAGCAGGGAGACAGCGAGGACTAGGAGATTGGTGGTGGGCGTCATTTTTACATGACTAAGAGATCTATTTTCTGTTGTTGAGTCAATGCAGTTACACCGCTGTATCCGCTTTTGCAGTTTAACCCACTAAAATGGCATGTGAAATAATCAAGTAGAATGAACAACCTACTGGATATTGATGATGTATCGTAGTTTCATTCAGCAATGTTGGATGATGAAATTTGAAGCCTGTTTGTTTTTGTTTTTGTCAGAAACTGAGTATTTCTATGGTGTAATATTAGAAAAGGTCAGGAACATTCCAAATCAAAAGGTCTAACACTATCAAAAACAGTTGCTAGGTTTCAATAGTTGTCATTAATGGTATTAAAATGATTTTAATTTACTGCTAGAAAGGAACTCTGAATGTGTAATGACTTCATCTGTTGCCCTCTCAAGAACACTAAAATTGATGCAGCTTTGAAAAAAGGACAGATTGAAAAAAAAATCTTCATGCTTTTAGTGCTTGATGCCTTGTCCTACGCTTCACCTCACACAGAACAAAAGGACAAATAGCTGACGTACCGCTGGATGGAATACATTTTTGAAACCACAAAGGCCAGTAAAAATTAGAAGCAAGGATTTTCAATAAAATATGGCAGTCCTATACATTCCTGTGCTGATCATGGCACTTGAACAATAGTCTATGGCCTGTGTTTTATCAAATGTAAACAGTATCTGTTTTGTTCATTCCTGAATCTTAGTCTGGCACTACATACATTCAGAATTGGTTCTTATATAAGCTGAAAGCAATTATTTTCTGAAAATATGTATGAAATCTTTTGTGTTCATCGGCATTGTAAACAATCAAATGGGATTAACAGACAAAACTGTCCATTAGTGATGCCTAGATTCTCTAGAGCAGGGATATAGCTCCATGTGAACTTGTTCGAGGCACTCGTCACATCTACAGACACGCCGTGTACTTTATCTCAATCTTTTCTAGCGTTGGATTTATGTGCATCCGGAGTTGTCTGGCACGGACTGTAACTGTGATTGGGCTGGGGGTGGTAATGAGGGAGGCTCAGCTTAAGTGCTAGAAGACTGTAACAGCTGAAAATTAAGAGTAAGCATAAACCAAGGAACTGACACCCAGCCTGTGAAATGCACTGCAAAATGAGGCAAACGTCATGGATTTTAAATGCTCTCTATTCAGCTTTTAGGCACAAAAAGTTACCCGTCATTGAACAGTATCACTAATTAGATGTGAACTGAATGGCACATTGCGTCTCCATGTGACATGTCTCTCCAAGTAAAATTATTCCTGATTTGTCTCCGAGGTTCAAAGAATATCACTTTTGTTGAGAAATATGTAAATGTGTGAAGTTATTGTGTTGGAGGTGTTGGCAATAATAGACAGAGGCAGATCTGTCTCCCACAGAAATTATAATTACATGTAATTATCAAAATGTCCCTATCTGTAGCGGAGAATGTAGGCACAGATGGGGGAGACAGAATGCTGAAATCACCGAGGGCTCCGCTTGTTTCGGTTACATGCTCCTCTGACCTTCTGAGGAGAGTTCAGAGGAAGAAAAACGAGAGACACAAAGGCAGCAGTTCTCCAACCGACCAACGTTTCAAAAGAGTTCCTCTGTCGTCTCTAAATCTTCTGCTTGATTTCCAGAATTGTCTTCAAGTTTACACGTCGAACCAACCTGGAATGTGTCCGCTGTAAGACAAACGAGAGGCGTGATTAGAAAGACGCCCTGCACTGACACAATACGGGCATTTTTTATTAATTGCGTTGTGGCCATCGTGAGAGGCCGAGTGTGTGTCAGTGTGCCTGTTTGGTCGCGGGGAGCTCCTGAGAAGCCAATGATGTGAGAAAGAGAGAACGAGAGCAGAGGGATAAATGCAGGGTAGGGATTTAAATGAGCAAAGAGATTGTGGCGAGCGGGAAGAGCCAGAGGTATAGATGCAGAGACGACCATGAGTGGGAGGGCGGTGTGTGGGTGGCACAGAATCAAGTACATTTCTCCCAGCACTTACCAATACAACACAGCACATCACACAAACAGCACCACCAAACAGATCTGCAAATGCAGTCAACGCCACGCACAAGAAGAGTGCTAATCGAGACTGTAAATTAGCTGCTGTTGGAGCAGTTAAAGGCGTAAAAATGTGAAACTGTAAAAAAGGCTTTGTGTGCATGTGAGAGAATATAGTAGGAATTCTTTAAACCTTCCTTGTCAGTCTCTTTCTCTCTCTCCTTTATTCCCCTTGCTCCCTCCTTCTCCTCTATTCTCCCTCGTTCTGCCTTTCTCTCTTCCTCAGATTCTGTGCGTGGGTTGAGGCCGCTAACTCTCTCAGAATAGCACTGCAGCTCTGTCTGTGTGTGAGTGAAAGAGGCAGTGAAAGAGAAGGGAGGCAGAATCCAATCTACACCCATTAGCCAAACCAGATTTCAAAGTCACATGTGCCCGTCTCCTGCTCGACAAGATGACACCGCTGCTCAACTTCCATTACCAGATTTTTTTCTGCTCACTTCATGAGGATTTTCTGGCCAACATGTCCGAAACCACTCCCCAATGAATGTAAAATAAAGAATTAAAAACATGCAGGGTCAGTCCTCCTGCACACAAGAGCGTGAATTGTCCAATGTCAAATTTTCCCAGCAAAGTGACTCAACATACAATAGAAGCAAATGTTTTCCTGTCGGTATCTCTGTATTGTGCTGCTGAAGCAATGCAGTATAGAGAGGATGGGAACTGAAGGGTGAAGGGCAACACATTCACTACTGTGAAGATGCATTCGTGAGTTACATGGCCACTGGAGGTTAAACAAACCATCTCCACAGATTTATTTTATTGCAAGCAATTGTATCAACGCAAATAAGCCAAACGTCTCCCCTTACTTTCATTGCTGGTTGCTGACAAGCCGTGCAGACGGCTGGGCATGCAACAATTTCAACAGGTTGTTGGAAATGAAACAAAATGGCCCCTTTTTTTTTTCTTTAGACACGCTGTTGCAAAAACGCACTGAAATGCGTATCAATGAAGGGAAAAAAATCCTTAATTCAAGTCATGTTGATGCGAAATACATTTAATTACAGTGAAAGCAGCGGCGCCGCTTTAGTCTTATCAGTCAAATACATGCTGCGCAATGACTTTGCATTTGGTCATCGACACTTCAGGGGGAAAAAATCCATCCTTCATGAGGTTAATAAGTTGCAACTTGCAATGAACAAGCATGCGGGAAATGGAAATGACTTGCATGCATCAGAAGGCTAAGAGTGCGTGGGTGTATCCGTGCCGGTGCGTGTGTTTGTGTGTGTAGTCCGGCTGGATGTGTCGGTGTGTCGGTCTTAGTAACAAAATGTTCAATACATCGCAATGTGCTACCGAATAAAGTGTTTAAATGATGAAAGGCATGTCATGAAGCGTAATTATGTTTTTATTGCGCAGCTTTCATCCAAATGTTTTTTTGTTTGACAGCCTCCAGCACAGCTGATGCGTCCAAACAAATTGCCTAACACATTCTTCATACAGACAGACACACGAGGTATCGAAGAGTTTCTGCGGGTAATTCGGTAATTGGTGTTGCATTAATAAAAGGTGCATAATGTCGTGTCTTACCTGTGCGCTGCTGTGGGGTTTGATGCTGGAGAACAGCGCTGGGGGAGCCTGCGCACTGTATCTCTGTAGCGTTCCTCAGATGGCAGCCTGTTATTGTGGCAGAGGATGATCAGGACAGCTTGAACTGTTGCTGGATCCGTCACCTGTATTAAACGTTTCTTCCACAAGTGCTGCAGATCTCAGTCGTTCTTTTCGTGTCCCCATCAGGCTATTGATAATCCATCATCACGGCAAAAAGAGGGGAGGAAAAACTCAAGCAAGAGAGAGAGAGAGAGAGAGAGAGCGAGAGAGAGGGGGAGAGAGAGACAGAGAGAGAGAGAATCAGTGGCGCGAGATGTTCTTAAATGTTCTGATACATGTGACAAAGCGATTCAACTATCACTACATCAGAAAAAAAAAAATCCGTTTCTCGAAGAGCACAAGTTATAGTGCAACTGTTCTGGAGAACACGCAGTAAATTCAGGAGCTCAAAATGACAAACGCGTCATCTGGAGAGAAAAAATCCCCCAATTTAACTTTTCTCCATCTAGAATCGACTGGAGCTGGTTCGCTTCATAATTTCCAAGTGAGATAGGTTACACCACCTAACTGCGACTGGCTTCACGGAGGTCCGCCAGTGGGGGAGCGCTGTGATTGGTCGCTCAGACTGGTGCTGATGAGACTCTCAACTCCGCGCTGCTCGGCACTGATGGTCATTAGGCCCATTCAACTAGTGGCGTTCATCTTTATTCCTCTCCATTTAATTTGCCTCTTTAATTGAATGACCCTGAACACCGACATTTACATGGCTCTGGGAAGAAAAAAAATACCAGTCAGGAATGTAGCTGCTGTTCTTTGACAAAAGTGAAAAGCTGGGTTGAGACAAAATACATAAATATATCAACAAGGGGGAAATTAACTAAATGAAAGCAGCCGGTAAATTCAGTGGAAGACCTCCAGAATCCAAAGAGTGTGTGTTTTTCTTTGTGTGTGTGAATGAGAGAGAGAGAAATAGAGATAGAGAGAGAGAGATGGTTGCCACAGCAACTGTGTCATTATGTTGGTGGCAATTATGAAAGCTATGAAAACGGGGAAGGGGAGAGGATTGGCGCAAAAGCTCCAACACTGATGCGTGAACGAAACTGTCCGTTAGACCCGGACCTGCATTGGTAATTCAGAGATCTCTCAAAAGTTTGAGACGAGCAGGGACGGCACATGCACAAAGCGTTGAGGGAAGAGTGATGGAGATGCGTTTTTGATGTATATGTATGACAGGAAGTTGGCTCGTTTGGCCTCGTGCCAACGTCACACAGGACCTGCCTCCTCACGATCTTCACATCGTCGACAGCACATGAATGATGTTAACTGAGGAACTTAGTGATCACACATTAGACCTCAGGATGAATACCATTTCACTGTATGTGACACAGGACACACCATCATGCATACCCTTTACATCTGACTCACATCATTTTAAAGTGTTTGTTTCAAGAGAAGTTGGTATGGATATGCTATTGAGGTGGATACCAGATGATGGACGTATACGCACTTCCAAAACGGGGCTTAGGAAAGATGTAATGAGTTATGTGGACCCCCAGGTGTCTAAGAGGCGCCCGATAATTACCTGCATGGCAGGCAGCTATTTCTGCACAGGTGGGTGGGCTGCTGCATGTCTGCAGCAGAGGCTAGTGGAGCCCTTCATTAGACGGTCCAGTGACGCTCTACCGGGTGCACTTTCACTCACTGGTTTGCTGGGGTGGATGCAATTACTGATTTCCTCATGATGGTTATTCCATCACAGCAGAACAGGATATAAATATAAAGTGGTATTGTACATCGCTGAGCAGTAAAAACAGATGCTAGTATCTATTCAGATACACAAACAGCTAAGATTTCACCCACAATAAATGATCAACGCAAAGGAACTCCAAATAATAGAGCAAATATTAGTCATTTTTCATTTCACTTCTTGTATTTCAATGTTTTATTAATTTAAATAATTTAAAATGGACACAAAATATCCAGCCAACAGTCTGCACAATGACAGGAGATTCAGAGGCACATTTTCCATCCTAATTAAGACAGCGCTTCAGTGTGTTTCCTTGGGAAATGTAGGCCCGGCATGCATTTAGTACAGAGAGAAAACCTGCCCAGGAAACCCTGCCTGCCAGTGAAACGGGTGGGGAGACAAATTCTATCAAACCTGGAAGTTTTCACTAGAGATGTCTTCTCAGGTACCCACGTAAGCTGGTCGCAGAGCCGGGTATCTGAGAGCACATACCGCTTTGTAGGGAAGCAGGGGTAGTTTAAGCGAGTCACACCACTGTATGCTAAATACAGAAACTAGATCATTCATTTTTAATCAAGTATTCTTAAAAACTACCCCGTTCCCTCAGTCACTGATCTAGGTCTTCACACACAACCACAAGACAGCTGAATATGAACATGTCAATTATAAACAACTTTTGTAAATACTGGACAGTGAAACAGTTAAAAAAAAAAATTTTGATTCCATGAAAAACATAACAGACCTCTTATACTCCACTGCCAGCTCTTTACCGTTACGTCATTCAGATCACATTATGAAAAATACTATTTAAAAAGATGTTACAATTGTGTGACATTTACAATATTTCTATCCCAATAGTGAACCCACCGACTTCTTGCACAATTGTTTCGCAACTTCTATCCATTATTTCCGTGTTTAATTTGAAAACCTGACTTTAATTAAAGTACCGTCCTGGTGTGGACTCACGAGTGAGTCTGGCTGAGCAGTACACAGTACCATCACAGCAGCATTAACCAGGATACACTTTAAAGAGAGCCCGGTACCAGGCCCGACACAATAGCAGTTATGTCTCATTATTAATGGACAGACATTAGAGGTCATGTTTTGCACAGTGAAACCCATTCCCTGTCTTACTGATTCACACTACAGGCCCAGAGCACAAATACAGCGGATGGCATGATCTCCGCAGTGCAGGTGTTGTCTTTCCTTTAAAAAAAGAGGAAGAAACATTTTACCATCGCGTGTTCGGGTATGGGAATAATTAACAAACATGTTATGCCGACAGGACAAACTGCAGGCAAAACAGAAGTTACGGTGTGAGTACAAAGTGGACAGTCTGGATAGGTGGTAGAAAGAGTCAGAAAAAAAAAAAAAGGGAACAAAAACATTGTCAGCACACTTCCAATATTTATATTTACACACACTCTCGCGCTCACAAACGTACACACGCACACTGAGAATTCCGTGGAGGTATTAAAGTCGCCTCAATGCACGCTTTTTATCGGCTTTCTTTTTCCCTGCTACATTAGTGCTACTACTACTGTTGCTATTGCTGCTGGTGGTGCTGGCTCCATTGGCCCCGTTACCCAGAGCCGCTGGCACCGCTGCCGCACTGGGCCCCGCTCTCTTCATGGGGTCGCCCGCGTGCTTCTTCGGCTGTGGGCCGTCATTAGGGTCCTGAGGTTCCCCAGAGGACCCGCCCATGGCGTGGATCTCTGTGAGCAGGCGAGCGCGGGACTCGTATTCTGCATAGTCCTCGAACAGCAAACGGCCGGCCTCTTCGTTCAGAGCCGACTCTGGATTCGGATGGATGAGAAGACACTTGATTGTCTGCGGGGAAATAAAAAAAGGAGATTAAAATGTTAAAAGTGGTGACGGCGACACGGCTGACACTCACAAAGACTGATGGTTCTGCTTACAAGTAAGACATGTCTGAGGCCGAGCTCTGCCTTCCAGTCCCTCTTCAGCACGTTGACACAGATCTCTCCCTTGTGACCCACATTGGGGTGAAAAATCTTGGTCAGGAAATACCCCTTGGGTGGAACCGCAGGGAAGTCCTTCCCGAGGACCAGACGCATTCGGAAAACGCCACCGGCAAACGGAGTTCCCTCTGTCAAAGCATAAAGAATTCATCTCATGAACAGTAATGTCCCGACTGTGCCAAACTCGAGCCATTAAAACAAAAAAAAGGGTCAATGAGAGGCAATAGAAAATGTACATCGAAACCATAATCTATTTGAGCTCTGAAGAAAACTGTCACACACAATCTAAGGAATATGTGCCCTTAGAAAATATACTGTGTTGCCACTTGAAACTAATGATTGAAAGAAGCTTATGTCTGTTTTGGATTCAGAGCGTTCCTACATCTTAATGCAAGTGAGATTTAACTTTTTAACACTTCATTTAGTTTTTTTAAAATATATATTTAGGAGCTGCGGAAACCCTGATACAGTTTGTTTGCAAACATCCGATAACTATACCAATGTGAGAGTAATGAATAAAACATGCAGAGAAGTTGGTTTGTGGAGGAGTTAACAAAATGTGGTCTGGCACTTCACGGCGTACTTAACAATAACACGGTCTGAAGCAATAAGGTCATAGTGATAAGACAGCGCGGACAACGTGTCACACTGCGTGGGTTAAGTGGGTTGTGTGCATCACATGTTCTTAGCAACAACTAGTAAATTCAGACACAAAGCTCCTTTACAATATTTACGTTTTCAAGGAGCCGTGGAAAGGAAACAATTCCTACTTTGTAAAACTGACGCAGAAATACCCGTCATAAGGAGTTCTTCACCTAATGAGTAAATGATGTAAAAAATAACCTAAACATAGTGGAGGAGACGAGTGTTACATCCATCTCTATGCTGAATAAACGGTTTATTATTTTGAGAACGCACAAAAAGTAATGCATTTCTTTTATTTTTATATATTTTATTTACGTTATCTTAACTAAATGCCAGTTTGGTAGGACACCATATTGCAATCCTTACCCGGTCCTTCGATGGCTGTATGTAGCTCAGTTATGTCTTCGTCACTGGGATAAATCTTGATACCCTCGGGCGGGTCTGCTGCTAAAGCTGAAACTTCTTTATAGACCAAGCGAAGAACCTGAGGAGGCAAATTCTCCACATTGGAGTTCTGTAGAGAGAGAAAGATGGTTTAGCAAACAACAAGGATACCCGATTACCAGGGGCGAGTAAACGCCACGTCGAGCTGGTGAAGCTAGCAACTCACTTGCACATAAAACATTAGAAGGAGCGAGCCTTCTCGCATCCTTCTCATCTCTGTTGAGAGTCGCACATTCACAGGACCAAATGTGAATTGATTCCTGCTAATGAACAAAACTATTTGAAGTGGGCCAAGTAAAAATGTACTTCAGGCAGTCGGTCTTCTGACTAACTTGACCCAAAAAAAAAGACATTAACTTTGAACCCTGATTTGTACAAACAGACTTACTGCAAGAGAAATCCTAAAAGTTAGAGGTATTTTGACAATGGTCGAGCTGCTTTACTGGCACGATTGACGTACTAACTGATGCAGAGAGAATTCACCTCGGTGGACAGAAAATGCAGCGTTATTTAAATACTGTAGAGATCTTTTTTCCTGGAGCTCATCACCAATGCAATGCTGCATCACCAATACATGCCATGCTAGAAAGTATTATGGTCTTATTTCCTAACAATATGCAACCTCTTTTGCATCTGCATTTTGACCAAACAAAGATAATGAGTGAGTGAGAATAATGAATACAGATATCAGCTTTGAAAAGTGATATTAATACATACAGGGTAGTCCTTGCATAGCTGAGCCTTTAAGGCTGAAGCTATACATTGCAGTTTTCTGGGATTTATTGGTAATCAATTATTTGCACTAAACACTGAAGCAAACTAATGTTACGTTGTTAATGACGTCCACACACATTGTTCTATTTACTGTGTTATAATAATAACATAAAGATCAGAAAACCCCAACTGGTAAAAGACAAATCCACCATCAACTAATCTCTGGTTGCTCTTCATCATGTAACGTTAGCATATTCACAATCATTTCAACTCGTACGAATAAGAAACCTTAAAAAAAGTTTAAAAAAACTAAATTAACTAATCTGGCATTCACACAATCACGACAGCCAGGCAACGTCCCAACGATGGAGAGGTGATTGTGCCGTCCGATAAAGGACGCTCCAGTCTAGGTAACTTTAACGTTACGTTAGTGTTTCAGTACCGTTAGCCTATACTAGCCTAGCATCAAGATGACGCTCATGTTAAAGCTGCTCGATGACTGTAACACGTGTGGTACAGTATATAATAACATACATGTATGTATTACATTACACAAATGTAGATCACGGTTAATTAACGTCGGACACTCCAGCAAGTAGTCACAACCCAAATTAAAAGCTCGACGGCTAAACATCGGATCAAGCTAGCAGCTACTCCCGTTAGCCGTTAGCAACATCCTCGGTCACCCGACTTACCATCTTCAAACGGGGCTCTGCTAAGGTGGTGAATGTCTGTCTGGTGTCAGGTGTGAGGAGACCTTTCCGCAATCTTTAAAAAAAAACGGTGTTAAGATGGGAACTTAGCTGGGTCTCACTAACTGCTCTTCTTTTCTTCTTTTGGTTGACACAGGAACAAAAATACGATCCTCAGTTTAACCTACTACCACTGACCAATGGGCTGCTTAATGACGTTAAACGTCACAAACCGTCAGCCAATCACGATACACTAATGCCTCTGCGTCACAGTTGGAAGCCCTATCAGCCACACAGAATCCAAAACATGACTGATGCTAGTCAGCTATAGGTCTGTTTGAAAATTCCCCACACCCCTGAAACAGTGCTGAAAAGATAAGTAATGTTATGTGGAATTCAAATGAAATGGACAAGTAAATACACTGCATTTCACACCCAGACAGAGGCGTGTGTGGGAGAACAATAATAAAAGAATACTGGTGTTTGATGAGTAAGGGGAAAGTTATCCAAAACTAAATTCAAAATTGCAGCCTCTCTGAAACAAAAACTGATGCATAACAAGAAAACAAATCAGCATATAACAAGATGTTTGCTTGTTTTAAAGTGCCAGTAAACCCATGGGATTGTTGTTGAACATCATGTACCATAAAAACTTAGGACAGTACAATGTAAATGGTAAAAATACACATATCTAATTTATCTACCTATGGTATGACCTGGCCACCATCTAAGTCTGATTTGGTTAAATTCAGTTTAGCTTAAACTACAAGAAGAAGTACATGAAATCACGCACATTTTCATTATGGTCGTGGATGTTGTGCAAGATGCAGGAGTTAAGTTTGTTGGACACAATTGATCAAAACAAACAACCAAAAAGACATTGTAATAGTGCAGGAATATGAAGAAACCCCTTCACTGGCAGCCAGCGCAATTCCCTTACCAAGAGTGCCAATAATATCTATAAACCAGTTTGTAACAACCAATCGCTGCCTCGTTCTCACAGAAGCAGCAATACATTGCCATAATTTAGTTAGATGTTGTTTATATATAGAGAGATGTATGTGTTCTACTACTAATGTCCAGACCTAAATATAATACATTTTATATCAAGACTATAACATATCAAGATATAAGAGAGAGAGAGAGAGAGAGAGAGAGAGAGAGAGAGAGAGAGAGAGAGAGAAGGAATGAGAATATAAGATATACTCATACTCATACTCATTCTCTCTCTCTGTCCACCAAAGGCTTAATGTGGAAAAAATAATCAGTAGAATAAGATGAGATCAGAATGAGTGCATTCATTACATTATGATGCTCCTCATGTTTGCATATCCTCCAATGTAGCTACATAGGCCCTGACAGATGACCAGTCCTTCAATCATTCCTTCAGAGCATGTGTAAAAAAAATATTTACTTATTTATTCCATTTTTGCCATGGGTTTTATGTACATATACTGTATCTTTAAGACTGTGAATCTTTTATTATATAATTAAAGTATAAGTAACAGATAAGCTCTTTTGTGTGTGTTTTTCTTTTCTCCTTCTGCAAATTAATTCACATTGCTATTTATGTCATATGTTTAAATTATACCTGTGGGGTGGGGATTTAAAAAACAGCAACTCATAAACACTTTATGTTGCCTAAACTGTGTGAGGTTTCCAAGATCAACGATTATATTCCATTAGTCAAACCCCAAAGCTCCATAATTTTAGCATCAGTGTTTTTAATATTAATAGTTATAACTTGACCATGATCAATACCATGGCTCACCACTAGATGGCGCTTCAACACAACGTCCACAGTCGCGAGGTCTGACCGCCTGGTGGACTGACAACGTGTGTGTGTGCGGAGCAAAGCAGAAGACTTTCCATTTATTTTATATAAATGAGTGAAACATAATCACACCGGGTTAAAGTAACGAACTAGCTCGGTGCTATTAATACCGTAAATGGGCGTGACAACCGCACAACAACAACATCACAACAACAACAACAACAACAACGGATCTGCTTCCGGTTTCTGGATGTAGCTGTCAGACTCCAGTGTCTTTTTGTAACGGGGAAGCGGTTTTATCAGCAGGTCAGTGGCTTCGTGGAGCCATTGTCGATTAATAATAGTTCACCTCACCGTTGTTGTTTTTAGAAACGCTGCCATAGCAGCCACACACCGAGTATAACCACGAGGCTGTGACGGTTTAGCAGCCGTTAACGGTAAGCTAACGACTTTTTAAGTTATTGTTATTGTTAGCTTCAACTGCTGCTAGCGTTAACTGTGTTACAGCTCGTGTGTATCTCTGTGCTCGTGTGTAGAGAGCTTTTAGCATGAGCGAAGGAGACGTGTTTCATGAGAAGCAACGACTGGAGCTGTGCGCGATCCATGCACTCAACAACGTGCTCCAGGAGCGGGTGTTCACCAAGGAGACAGCCGATGACATCTGCAAACGGTAGGGTAACGTTTAGAGCGTGTGTCGGTGTAGCTAGCCTAAGCTACTTTGTATAAACCCCCAAAAAGCACATTCAAAGTAAGACACACATTGGCCCCTTTGTGATCTCAGCCCTCCATAAGTTACTCCACAGCTTCGTTACATAGCCTCCCTAACAAAACGTTATTTCATAACTGTTATGCAGCAGCTGGGTGAAACCAACGTTTAAATGCAACATTTCCAGAGTAACAAGAGAGGAAGAGCAGAGCAGGGAGGTACAGTCCTGGTTTTGTCCCAGACAAGCATTGTATCATCCCAGGTAGACTCACAGACATCTGTGGGGTTACAACAAAAACAAACCTTTAACATCTAACCTGCTGCACCAGTACAGGTGAAGATAAATACATTTAGATTTCCTCCACAGGTTTGGAAAGGGAACACTATTTGGCTAAATGTTCAGGTTGTTGGAGTGGGTCAACTGACAATGAACCAATCGCTGACTTCTGGATTTCTCACATATAACGTGAACCTTCAGGGAAGAACATCAGTGGTGCAACTTCACACAGCCGTTGCTTTTACTAACTTAATTGACTTGAAACGACATGAGTCATGGTCTGGGTAGCTTGTGACCGTGGCTGAAGAATTTCCTGCGGGCAACCCTGTGATTTCATCGACTCACAGAAACTTTGTCCAGGTTTGTTAGAAACAAATACGATTATGAAGATGCAATGACGACAAAGACATAGATGTATCCTATGGATGTTGAGCTTGAGAGTTAAGTCCAGAGTGTGGAGATACAGGACCGATAGAAAACAAAACCTCAGAGCTGTCCACACCCCAAACAGACCTGGCAAGAAGAGGCTCAATTTAAAACAGAGCTGCAGCAAATACATGTTGGATTTCCCTTTTTTTTTTTTTAAATGCTCATTTGTTCTGCTGCGCTCCCTCTGCAGGCTGGCTCCACAGTGTGTGGTGAACCCTCACCGCTCAGTGTTGGGTACAGGAAACTATGACGTCAACGTCATCATGGCGGCCCTGCAGAGCCGTGAACTGGCTGCCGTGTGGTGGGACAAACGCAGGTGAGTGAAGCACACCGAGCGTATTGAAATCTGAAAGGCTAAACACACATTACTTTGTGATGTACTTTGCATATGCTGGGCTTGTTATTTAGTTGGTTATGCATTTCTCCTATTTCTATGGAAGCTATACGAATAACGATACAGTAACTCATTGTTTGGTGTTTAAAAGCTAATTTCTCCCTTTTTTTAAAAAAAAAATCCAGGACGGTTGAGAGCCTTTGCATGCCAAAGGTCCAGGGTTTCATTCTTAATGTCCCATCCCGGGTATCTCTGGGGATCGTGTCCCTCCCACTCCGAAGGCGACACTGGCTCGCGGTTCGGCAAGTGAATGGACAGTACTACAACCTGGACTCCAAGCTGAAGAGCCCCGTCTGTATCGGGGGAGAAGCAGAACTACGGTAAGAATGTGCTCTCACATCTTTAAAATGTCTCTTCAGAGCAGACATGTGTGCCTTGAGTGAGATCAAAACTTGGCTTTGGTGTGCTGCTTGATTTCTGTCTCAGCGAGTGAGTCATCCCATATGAGGGGTCACATGGGGCTTACCTCACCGTTTGTTTGCGTGAGAGCACTAATCTGCCCTCTGTCTGTGTTCATGTTGTTCTAACGTTTTCCCGCTTTGCTTCTCTTTCAGCACATTTCTCAGCGAACAGCTTTCTCAGGACGTGGCAGAGATGCTCCTGGTCGTACGGCGGGAGGTGGAGGAGGACGGCTCATGGCTGAACTCTGACACCCCCAAGAAGTGATGCTCTGGTGACGGGACACACCTTCACATAGTGTGAGGAAACAAATCCTCTGGGATGATGACAGACTTTAAAAAAAAAAAAAAAATACAGAAAACTCTTCAGGGAATGCACTAAAATCCATTTGATATCTACACACAGGAAATTCCAAAGAGAAGCAGAGACCGGTGTTTACTCCTGAGATAAAGAACTGTTTTGAATGTAACAGCTGTAAAAGCTTTTGCTCTGATGTGACCCATGTATATGCATTGTCCTTCTCTTAGTACCTTTGCTTTGAACACGGGGAAGGTGTATCTAAGCTAACAAAGTTTGAAGGAAATGTGGGCTTGTTTGATGATACTCGAGTCGTGACTTATGACTGAACTTTTACTGTTTCATGGTAGAGAGATCGCAGTGTTTGTGCATGAAAAACCATCTGCAATAAGGACACCTGTTCTACTTTGAGTACCAAAACATAACCAAGTCAAAATGGTTTGGCTGTCCTAGACTATTGCAATCAAGTCGTTTTTGCTCGATGGTCATTATCAAGCAGCACTATCTCTATCCACGACCATTATGGTAAACCCCCTATGCACTGCAGTTAGATTTGTTAGCACTGTTCGTGTGTGTGTGTGTGTGTGTGTGTGTGTGTGTGCGCTCACAGGTACTGTGAAGGCATCACCTGGTGAGGCATTGAAGGACCGCCAGTGTCTTTGCATGTTTTCATCCGTTAAGTATTACGCTCTAAACATTTTTCATAGCGTGCCACGGTTTTTAGATTTTAAAATGTGTTTTGTTGTCTTCCTGGCTGCCTTTGTTTTCCTCTCATTTAGCTTACAATTTGAGATCTAAAGTGCGTTTGGTGCTTGAGATCACTGATCCACCACAATGAACATGGCGAGCCCCCTTAGCTCTGTCATTGATGTGTGATAATGCAGCTGAATCCACACAGTAAGCAGACGGGACTTTGATTAGGAGGCTTTATCCACTTCATCCAGGTCTCAAGTCTCTCCAGGATGAGTTTGACAGTTTTATTATGAATGAAAGAAGATGTTTTGGTTTTACATCGAAAATGAAAGTTTTTTTTAAAATTTGTTTTAAATAACTAACATGCAAAAACACTGGTTCTGTGACTGTATGTAGCCTTTGTGTTTGTATTTTGTCTCTCCTGTTGATCTATGCATATCCAGAACAATAGGAGCACTGTCTCTGGTACACAGACTAACTCACACATAAACCTAAGCTCAGAGGTTCGTTATAGTGAAACTTATTTATATTAAACTTTGACCTCTTGTTTTGAGTATGAATCCCTTGTAAAGCTTTTTGTTTGTTACCTACGTTGCATTGACTCGTAGACACAATGACGACCAGGTGAAGGTTATTGAAGTTATTTTTATTTATATTAGACTCTTGAGTGTAAAAGGATGCCATTCAAAAGGAGCATTGATAACCATACAAACTCAATTCAAGGGTTAACAAGGTCAGTTGGCAAGGACGGGGGGATTCAATGAAATCTCCAACATACCAGACCATATATACACAAAACATCTTGGAGAGATCTCAGAAACCCAATGCTATACATAGTTATTATTGCTAGTTACGGTAGGGCTACTGCAGCACCAGTAGCAAGAATCATATTGCTATGTACCTGCTGTCATTGCATGGGATTTGTAGTTCTCCACTTAAGACTCGAGTGGCAGTTGTCGTTCTCCGTTCAATCATTAAAACAGGGTCTTGGTAGCCCTCAAGTATTTTTTTTAAAGAGCACATGTTCATGATTATTCAGATATTATAGACAGTGAGATATACAGAATACCATATGGTCATACAAGGAAAATACAGAATTGCCACCAATAAAAAAAAGTAATAATAAAAAAAAAGATACCAAGTGAAGGAACTGCATTAACCATTCACAGAAAAAAAAATGTGTCTTGTTGCTACGTGCCAGTGTTTTTCTACAACAATATTTATATAAAAACTTAAAAATAAATCGGTGGTACTGATACATTTAAGAATATAAAACTACAACGTAGTAACGTCAATACCATTCTGACTTGCCTCACCACTGTTCACAGTTTACACAGAGTTTGGACAGACGAGGGGAAACAATTTAGACCAAGTGGACTCGGTTCATATTTGCACAACCATCCTACCAGCATTGTCATTGTCGGTTATATCAACAGTCCATTTAGACCTGTTTCTTTTAAGTGCTTCTAATAATAATAATATTCCGTGGTACTGACGTTACGCACTTTGAATTCACACCTAGCATTCATTTTATTTAGATTAGTTTCTTTTTCATTTCAGTAAAGTGTCCATTCATATGAAAACTAAACATTTTTTTTTCTATACATTTCCTAACAAAAAAATAATAATCAACGTGAATACAGGTTCCTCGAATGGGCGGGGTTGGGGTGTGATTGACTTCCCCCGTAACCAGTCAGCATGCTGGGAGAGTACTGTACGTCCAGAACAGGAGAGAGGTTGAGATGGTCCAAGGGAGTATTGAGAGAAAATAAAAGAGAGGAGAACAACATGTGTTATTCACACGAGCTCAACTCAAGAGTAGAAGACAGCGCATGTTTAGCTCACTATCTGACCAACAAGCTTTAATATGTTTATGCAGAATTTCAACTATTTCAAATAAAACTCAGAGGAGAAGTAAAGCTGTAAATATTACTACTTTACTTCATTACCTCCTCAGAAACTGTTTACAGTCAGTCAAGAAGACTGTAATGCAAAAAAAAATGAACTCAACGTCCACTAACTAGCTTTTTCCAGATTTCAGCTGCATCTCATGGTCTTCGTCAACACGTGCAGTTTGCTCACGTGTCATGGAGATGAACTGTCATCACAATACAGAGTTTGGTAATGCGATAAATATGTGGCAGCTGAGGAAGACTGTGAAATGCGACTGAAAGCTCCAGAAAAAGCGAGTGAGGGGACCTTTTTTTTCACAGATGCGATTGAAAGCTGCCAATTTCACACTGATTATATTCATTTAAATTGTTATGGTCAAGGTTAGGGGCTCTGTTAAATGGCCAGATAGCGATAATAAAACATGAAGAGCTCCCAAATGTATGTTAGTAACAAAGAGTTTATGTACAATACAATCAGGAACAGGGAAAATGTGTAATATCTCGTTCTTGTTTCTGCAGGTTTTGAAGCACCAAAAAGAGCAAAAGGCCAGCACCCGGGGTCCTTCGAGGTCACCATGTTAAACCGTTTGATACTGATTATTTAAGCGAGCGTGAGCACGAACAGCAACGATAAAATGGCACAGATTGCGATGGCGTCACAAGTACAGAGGAACTCACAGAGGGGGGTGGGGACTGCCTGTCAGTCAAGGGTAAGCTCTCATAGCCAGGGTTGCCATTGGAGGAAACGTTTGGAGTCCTGTATGGAGATAGAGAGAGACAAGGACACAAGAGAGGAGGGAGAGGAGGCACGGAGGATGAAGGAGAGAGGGAAACAGGGGTGAGACACATTGAGAAAGACAGAAGGGACGGGGTCCGCGGGGTGACGGGAGCCAAGGACAGGTAACAGGAAAGAAGGAGAGAGAGCGGTTAGAAATATAGTGCGAAAAAAAACAGCACTCAATAAAACTAGTAGGTAGTAGTACTACTGGCACTCGAGCAAGGCACTGAGAGCACCAGCAGCAGGCGTACAAGTCCACTCCTGACTGACGATGCACTGCAGGATTTATACAATAATCTGCAATTACATGCATTTAGAGCTGGGTGTGACTCACCAGTCCAATTTCAGCTGTAATGTTGTTTCCCTAATGAATCTGTTTATCTGCATGATAAACCCCAGAAAGCTTTTAAAGCAGTCCTGAGTAGATTCTATTGAAGAGGAGTGGACTGTATTTTTAGTGCTTGCTGAGTTTCTGAGCCTTGACAGTTTGGTTTAGTCAGTGTCCTTGTATTTTAGTGTTAATATTAGATATGGGAGCAGTCAAGACGATCAGCTGGCATTAGAATAGGACGTTAAATAGCCAACGATTAGGTTTCTCAGAGCTCTGACTAAGCTTGGAAACATCAGTGAGGGAGAAAGAGAAAAAAAATAAGATGAGAAAATTGAAAGTGAGAAACAGGGAGAACAAAAAAGGAGGGATGATAAAGAGCAAAGGACAGATCCAGAGAAATAAGTTGAGAGGTATGGACAACACAGTGAGGAGACAGATGAGCGTGATGCAGAGGGGTGGGTTTTTTTTTGGGGGGGGGGGGGGGGGCGGGGGCGGGGGGGTGGGGGCGTCTGGGGGTTACCTATTGTCAACCTGAGCCTCACATCGCCGGAGTTTTTAACGAGCGCTGCCTCGTCAATGACCCTCCCCCCAACACAGCAGTAGTCTACTACTGTTTAGGAGACAGGACGCCATTTGAGACAAGATCTGCGAAAATGACCGAGCGGCCTACATCGTCTGTCCTGAAACACTCGACAGACGAATAGGCAGACACACAGACAGACAGACAGACCTCTGGAGTTGTGTCTGTTTCTCTGCCTACACTCTAGTCCATATTGACCTGTCTGTGTGTCTGTCTGCAATGCATGTGCTTAACCTGGCAGCTCTGTGGATTTGGACTACATGTCTATATAGAGACAAAAGTGTGTGAACCTAGCTGACTACACTGCACTTCAACTACTCTGTAGGAAAGATAACTTTGCAACATCTGTTATGTATATCATGATTAAAATGAATGCTGTTTGAGAGGGAAATCTGTGAATTCTTCACCAAAAGGACTATGTGTCTGCACAAAAACGTCTTAGTAGTGCTCAGTCAGTCTCTATGTGTTTAAGTATACTCTGTGTACATCCTGGACTTTTTAAAATCCCTGATCCTGGGGGGGGCATCAGTATAACAGCTGCCCATAGGTACAAATATTGACACAGAAGCACCAGCTTTATGCCAAACTGTATCTACGAGCAGCCTCCTCCTCCTCCTGCAACATCTGGGACGTTCTGTCTGTCTGTCTGTCTGTGTGTCTGAGTGTCTGTGTTACTCACGGGAGGGGCGGCGCGCTAGAAAAGGGGGGTGTCCACCCGGCCCCCGGGTAATTATAGAAGGGGGTCATGGCCCCTCGCTGAGACCCCGAGGCCGTCTGTCTACGTGCCTGATGGGAGGTGAAGGGGTCCTCACTCTCGCTGTCCGAGTCTTCGTACTCCTCTGATTCACTGTCGTCGTCCATGAAAGAGACAGAGAGGTGCATGTGTGAGCAGAGAAACGATGAATGTGCCTTTATAGCGTATTCTCTTCATAGCTGTATTCATTCTCATAGTCCCATTAAAAGACATCTGACAAGACATCTCCATGATTATCTCAGTCACTATTCATGATTAGTTATACTCTAATATTGCAAGAAAAAATAAAAAGATATAACATGCACGCTTCAGATGGTAAAAGTGACATATTCATCCACAAATGGTTAACACAGAAAAGATCAAACTACCGATCTACAGGACTGATCACAAACTACCTAATCTCGCTGTTAGCTGACGACACTTGAAGAGGATTCTCATGGATTTCAGTGGACGTGGATCTAACTATCTACTCCATATCCATCGCAGCAGATCCAACAAACCTGTGCCGTGGCTACCAAACCCCTGAACATGCAAAAAAGAAATGAGTTTAAAATCTAAAATAGAGTTGAGGAGGCCAAACTTCATTCATGGTATTACTGTATTATAACCCTTTTTAAGCATGCTAGACTTTTCACTTGAAAATTGTCAAAGGTAAATTTCAACCAACTATCTCTCATACACTTCAATATGTTTCCACATTGTATGCCAAGCAGCATTATATGCCACGCAGAAACTTTCTGTAATTGTGAGGTGATTGTGGATGTTTTGCACGTTATTCTTTATGAATGGAGGAGCAGAGAACAAAATGTTCCCACAACACTGTGGGACAAAATAGATTTATTGCTTTTCAGCACCTTCAACTCACATCAACTATGTCGTCTCGTTCTTTAGGTTATGCGAGGCCATTCAGTGTTTAAATGAGTGGGAGTGTATGAAAATAACAATGTTCTATTTGTCCCTATTTCTATTCGAAACTGATAGAACCAAGTGGCACCTATACCTTGCACCACAGACATATATTCCCACTCTCTCTCTCTCACCTGGGGAAGCTCCTCCAGGCGCCGGGCAGAGAGCAGAGGATGGCGGTGAAGGCCAGAGCAGAGAGGAAAGAGTAAAGGGAGAGGTAGAGCAATCCCTCCATCCCATCGTAGCACAGGCCTTTCAAAGAGTCAATGTAGTCCTGAAAGAAAATGGACGGATATATCAATGAATAAAAAGTATAATTAACTTGGTACTTAGCGTTCCTGCGTGCGCTGCGCCTTGTGTTACCTTATTCAGACCTCGGCAGTTCAGCAGTGCCACCAACTGATGGAAGTTGCCCTCTGTGGAGTTGAGTATCTGCTGAATCTCCCTGAGTGACTTCTGCCATGTCGGAAAAAAATTGAGACGAGTTAGAAAAAGAATCTCTGAAAATGTTATTTCTTAAGCTGCATGTTTGGACCTTATGACATACCTCGGCTTTGGGGAACTGCGTGAGAGCATTTCTGTCCAGACTGGAGAGGTGTGTGTGGATGTTTGACAGTGCCCTCTGCGACTGGGTCAGCAGCTGCAGCCCACAAGTCAGTAGGGTTAAGCGCTTTTAATTTGCATTAATGCTTAAATATACCATTATTATGCTTAGCGAGGAGCTATTCATCTGGAGAGCAAATCATTTAAGGACAGGACACGCAGCAACAGCTGTGGCTCCTGTCCTCAAATAATTTGTCCTTGAGCAAGTCTGACACGCAACCTGTTCCCTTAAATCAATGAGGGTAAGAAAGTCAGCTAAATGCCAGCAATGCGTTATATACATAAGACATGTGACTGACAGGAGGTCACATTACCTGCTGGAACGGACTGTTCATGCGCCTGCTGCAGGTCAGGTAATAATCCAAAACATCTGAATGGCCAGCAAAACACCAGTGCACAACAGATCAGTGCATAATAGAAAAGATGTGGGGACATTTCACTGTCATTATATTCAATTGCGCGGACATACGCACAGTTGGGAGGTAAATCAAGCGCATTGCAGAAATGGGAAACTACTCGAAATGTGTTGAGAAATAGGTTGATACTGTACCTGAGCTGGTCCCGGCGTTGAAGTGGGTGGAGTTGACGACAAACGTGTTTGGATCTGTGCAGAAGTCACTGAGAGCCTGGCAAAGCAGCGAGAGTGACGGGGAGATGGAGAAAAGGATGACAGGAAAAGAGGAGAAGAACAACACAGCAGGAGAGAGAGGGACAAGATGAGGTGAAAGAGGGAGGGCAAGAGAAAATGATCACAAGGGAAAAGTTAGTAGACACACTGACCAACTGACATACTTACCTCCTCAGATATCTGACGGCGGCTCACAATACAGTGGCAGATGTAGAACTGACTGCATCACATGCTGACCTGGATAAACCTGTGCTTCACGCGGACATCTAGTTTTCTATCCATAAGCTCTTTATTCATATCCTCCCCTCTGTTGACCTGTTTTTTCCAAATCATACACTGCTGGCCTTTATTGTTTTTAGAGGATGCACTCAGGTCAGAGACGGTGCACCCACAAACCCTCTCAGCTTGATGTCGCCCCACCAGAAGAGGGAGTGAGAGCCACACAGAGAGCCCGGTGGCTGACGGGAAAAGTAGCGACCCGGGACAGAATAAAGTGGGCAGGCCCACAGCTGGCCCATTGTTTCCCTGTCAGTGACCAGAAACAGAGCGGCTCTGTGTGGACCCACAGGCCTTGGGACCATCTCCCGCCAGCTCCAAATGACACTGGGTCTCTTAAAGTGGGCAGCAGTGCAGAAAAACAGCCACCATTGACCCTCTTCGAATACCCCCCCCCCCCCCACCCAAAACAGTCTCCTCCTCAGAGAGTACGAGCAAACTTCACAGAGGAAACTCAAAAAGGACACTCCTCTGTTTGAGACATTAAAAAAAAACTCTCTCTGTGCTTTGTTCTTGATAAATGTTACAGCCTGGATTCATGCCTGTAAGACACAGCACACTGGGGGTGTTGTCATGTTCACGCGTTAAAAGCAGAACATTCTCCAGCAGCATGTTTGTGAATTTTACTTTCACAGGATTTACTCGCACTTCCACCTTCTTGCATGCTCAGTCTGAAGCCCCAAAGGGCCGAAGTACAGCAACAGCTTCAAGTCTTGCACCGTTGATGGCAAGCTGATGGTTTACCCACTTCCCCCTCTCTTTCTCTCTCTCTCTCTCACTTTAGCTCGATCTCTCTCTTTAACTGATCTCACAATGCACTCTCCCACTCCCCTCCGCAGTCGTGTTGAAAGCACTTCTCTTCATCTTCCATCTTTACTTCTCCAAGCCAAACGCCTACACACTTGCAAACACACTTACGCAACAAACACGCACTTTAATGCACAAACACAATTTGTTCACAAATGCGCTTGTGCACACGCACATTGAATCTTTAATCTCTGCCCCATTTTCCTGCCTTTTTGGTCCTCTGCCACGACTGCAGCGTTCCCTAGGCAGATCTTTTCACAGTTTAGCACAATGGGCACAGAAAACACACACACACACACACACACACACACACACACACACACACACACACACGCACACATGCACACACACACGTTGCTTTGGCGTCCTGTAACTCTCTTCCCTCAGCTGGAGCCAGCCCATCCCTGCCATGACAGTCCCATTCACTTCCTATTCCTCCAGCGCTTCATCTCTCCGCTCCCTCCCTTCAGCCCTGGCCTCTGCTTACCAGAGCAGTTTCTCTGGGTCTACTCACCACCACAGTGGCTGTCTCCAAGCCAAGGGAGCCCCAGCTTAGGAAGAGAGCCAGCCATGCCAGCACGGTCATCCTGTGGAGGGAACAGCACAAGCTCTTCAGCCAAGATGACACCCTGACCATCAATCCAGCGTTGTATGGTTCGTGTCTAACACTAAAAGTGTGTGAGTGTGTGTGTGTGTGTGTGTGTACTCACAGGATGAGCAGCCAGCGGGCTTGCTTGGCCAGTCCCAGCAGGATGAACAGACACACTATGAGGTCAAGCAGCAGCAACAACACGTATGATAGCCACCTTTAGCAAAGAAACACACGAACACAACAAACAGCGAATGGCATTACATTAAAAACTGTGATAAATGTTTGTGTGTGTGCAAGGTTATTATTGACCTTAGAACAGAGAGAATAATAGCTCACGGTCAATTTAAGAGTTTTTTTTCCCACAGCTTTTAACTGTGTGTACGGAGGACAATAAGCGTTTCCAAAATCATAGCACAACTGCTATGTTATGCTGTTTTATCACTACTAGCCAGACATTTGAAAGGAGGAATTGTTATTCTAATTTAATGCTATGGTCTATCATTTTATGTTGTTGTTGTTTTCATCTACGGTTTTAATTTCCGAGTTGGTTGATTAGTACGACAGCACTTTCATTTTGATGTGTTTATTGATGAATAAATTGAACCTTGACCCTTCAACTGCTCCTCCATTTACAATGGTCGGACTTAATTTGGTAAACTGTTTTAAGTTGTGGGTTGGAAATTTGCAAAGTAACAAATGAAGGATTTGATTTAGTCAGGGAACGATTTAGTGTACATCCAGTTACGATCTCTGTTCTGCCAGTAGAGTTGATCCAGGAGGAGACGATCTGGATGTGAAGTTCAGTCTTAAAGTAGTTCAGAGTGGCAGCAGTAGAGCTCCTCACAGAGCAATGAAGACAGCTGAAATGTCTCCTTTTTCATTTGCAATTTCAAGCTTGGCACCATGCATATTTATTATTAGTTTTGACTTTGCATCCTAGCCAGTATGTTCTTGGTGATGTGTGAAATATACAGCGTTCACTTCATCCCATTTCTCCACCTGATCTGGGATTAAAACTTGCAATCTTTTCCCACCTTTCCATGAAAGTGTAATAAGATGATTGTATTCTGTTAACAGTGCTGATCTGGGATATGTATGTATCTCTCTTTAAACAGAAGTAGTGAGACATTCCCTTAATGTGTGTCTGTGGTAGGACTGAGTAGCATTATCTGCTATTGAAGATGAGGCAGACACAGGACTCCACTATATGAGATCAGGGA
This sequence comes from Pholis gunnellus, assembly GCF_910591455.1. Classification (NCBI taxonomy): domain Eukaryota; kingdom Metazoa; phylum Chordata; class Actinopteri; order Perciformes; family Pholidae; genus Pholis; species Pholis gunnellus. The sequence continues at coordinate 17,344,621 of NC_136534.1, read as the reverse complement.
AGTGGTGAAGTTAGGTTGAGGTTGAAACCTTACTTCCCCTCTCACTGTTTAAATGGAGGGATGAGAAGATTGTCTGTTTGCTGTGTGTGGTTAGTTTATGGGAAGCAGTACTTCCATGATGTTATTATTATGGACTACGCATCCAATTGACCCATTATGAGCCAGAACATTTTGGCCCTTTTGAAAAAAACTTTCCATTGCATTACCTCAACAAACCCAGCCATCTTGATAAACATGCAACATTTATGAAAGGCTGATTCAGATAGTTTCCTCAGCCTCAACACTGTCAACAGTGTTGATAAACAGCCGTTGATAGTTGTGAAATTGATCCAGATAGTTTATGCTCCTCCAAATCTGCCTGTTTATCACATTAACTTGTCAGAATATGAAATGGTTACAGGAGCAGACGGGAAACAACCGCTGGATACAACTAAAGTTTGCAGCCTCCAAGTCACAGGAACTGGTCGCTAGATGTAAAGCGGTTACACTTGAATGATAGATTAAATGGGCCTTGCATATACAGTATTGAATCCTTTTCACTCTAATACCCATAAAATGGGAATCCGTGGATTGGTTGTATTTTAACCCCTGATACTTCTGCTGTATAAGTTGTAAAAAGTAATACTTGTGACTATCTAAGTAAATCTATGTGTTTTTAGCCAAAATGTTAAACTACCGGATTGGAAAACTGACGGATCAAAGCATCCAATTGACCCATTATGAGTCAGAACATTTTGGCCCTTTTGAAAAAAACTTTCCATTGCATTACCTCAACAAACCCAGCCATCTTGATAAACATGCAACATTTACCATCAATAGTAGTGGATAATGAGTTTTGTAAATAGGAAGAACAATAATCCAGATTGTTTTATAAGAAGAATAGAGTTACGCCATCTATTTAGCTGGAAACGCGATGGGAATTATTGTTTCTTACACAATTACAAAGAGCAACAGATACATTTATGAGCAAACCTATCAGGGGTCAGATTGTCAGCAGAAAAAGGACACGAACAGGCAAACTGTTCTAGAGCTGACTATCGCTGTTTACCATTGTTGTTGTGGCTGTAGACACCATTTTCTGGGGCGTTTCTGATTCTATGCATGAACCAACATTTTTAGGAAATATTAAATGTAGTTAATTAACAATATTTTTTGTTGATAATCCAAAAAACATATATAAATCAGTATAATATCACGGTAACAATATATTTTACAGCTCAGTTTCCCTTGGAAGTTTCCAAGAAAGAAAAGTTTACTGATTTTAGGGACATTGGTTTTTATGGTTGAAAAACTGCTCCATTTATAGAATTTTTTTTTTGCATTAATTGTTCATTATTCATTAGTGAAATAGTTTCTTCATATAAGAAAGTTTGACAATGTTTGCATGTTCAGGTAACAATTTAACTTTATTTTCCTTCCAGTTAGAGCCAAATTAGGTCGTTCTTTACAGGGAGCATCTTTGAATTTTGTTTTAATTATTTGGAAATTACAGAACCATAAAACAAAGTGCTAAAATGCAGCTATAACAAATTATATTGAATTGGCTTTTAATCGCAATATGTGGGAAGAAATATATTTGTATCATATTTGTATTGTGGGTATCTAGACATGCACGGAATCATCTGGAATACAATATGCATCCAAGAACAGATCCAGGCAGCACTTTAGTATCATTTACTAATAACAATCTAGGAAATAAATCTATATCGGCTTGTCAGGACTACTTCCTCACCTGTAGTCCTCATTGACCATCAGCGTGTTGGCCGCCCAGCCAGGAGAGAAGGGGCTGGGCATCAAGCCGCCGGTAGGCACCATTGTAGGGGCCACAGAGGGAGGTACTGGGGTTAGAGGTATGATGGACGCCCCGCTGATGCTGTCATTGCCCAATCCTGCGTCCACACTGGACCGAGCCAGGGAGATGGAGGAGAGGAGGTTGATCACGTTCTCAGATAACCTCCGGCAGTTCCGCGACGACGCCAGGAAGGGTTTACTGCCAGTAAAGAGCTCCTCCATTGAGGTCAGGGGGCCAGAGACAGACAGCTGCAGCCCAGAAATTGTGTCTGAAATCTTGGAGTGGGAGGAAGACAGAATGTGAGGGAAGCTAAGTGGGACGGAAACCACAAAGTAGAAAAAATGATGGTCATAAAATGGTGGTCAGCTTAGAGTGGTTTCGTTATGGAGATAGAGAACTAAAGATTATGTGCACCTCGGTGCCTCAAGTTCAATACTGCACGTCCCTCATTTTAACACAAATTAAACTTTTACTTTGCAAAGTACAAAAGGATTTCCTTTTACATGAAAACACTCTAAAACACACGACAGGTTTTTGTAAGTTGGCTAAGAGAACATCGTAGATTGCAGCAGTACAGACACAGGATTCAGCACACTCCTTTTGAGACTAGTTTTTGTATGACTGTGCAATCATGATGAATAATTTGTTATCTGTCTCATTCAGAATAGGGTCGTTTAAGCCTATTGTTTGCAGCTACTGCTTTTTAAGAAAGCCTCTGTCTTGTCTTTTTTTTTTTTACCTGTATATGCATTTCTAAATAGGACATACCTGCACATACATTCCTGTATTAACATAGTGTATAGTCTTAGTTCTTATTTATAGTTTAGCTTTAGTCCATGTTTCTTCTTCTTTATTGTTTGATTTCACTGATATAACTCGTCTTCTAGTAGCAGCATTTATTTTAGGTGAGTTAGGTTTCCTTTTAATTTCGATTTCATCCAACTTCCTGTTATTTAGTTTTTTTTCAAATACTATAAATATATGTATCTGTCATTAATTACATATGTTAATGGCACAATTGTTTATTATTTATAAACATTTTTAATGTATATTTCTAATTAAGTTTCACTACATGTTTATTTTACATTTTTGCATAAGTAAGTTTCTTCATAAATGTGTTTTATTAAATGTTTATATCAAATATCAGGATAATTATTCTATTATACATATTATTCTGTGCGGTGTCTGCGTGCCTATTCCCTCTCTCTTTGAACTGTGTCTAATGCTACTGCTTCATGAGGATCAGATCACATATCTTGCTCTAATTTTAATTATTGATATGTTTCTTTGATATGCATTGATATGAGATGAACTGTGTTTTGTCTCTCACTCATTCGGTTATTCATCATCTATATTACTGCAGTTCTCCTGACCTGTGCCTTCAGTAGAAGGAGGACATTTAGCAGTCTGACACATAAACCACTGTCTGACTACAGGCAAATCGATAAAAAACAGAAGTTTGTATCGGATTTTTTCTCTCTGTCTGCAGACCTCATGTGAACATGAGCGCACACACACACACACACACACACACACACACACACACACACACACACACACACACACACACACACACACACACACACACACACACACACGCAGGTTAGATATTCTGACAGTTTACTTGTGGAATTGCAACACTCACCAGCAGATCGATGGAAGCTAGCGTATAATTGGCTGTGAGAAGAGACGAGGTCAACTGATACATCCCATCATTAGCCTCGCTGTTGCCATAGAAACCGATGCCTATGGCAACACTGCACAGGGAGGGGAAAAAAAGGAAACATGAAAACATGGTGGGAGGTGTATACATATGTGTGTGTGTGTGTGTGTGTGTGTGTGTGTGTGTGTGTGTGTGTGTGTGTGTGTGTGTGTGTGGGGGGGATAGAAGAACAGATAGCAGAGGCATAAATCTAATGTTTAATTCAGTGTGTATGTACATTTTAAATTAATGTGACACAAGAAGATAGAGCTGGAGCGGATGGGATGTGTGTGCTCTGGATGAGCATACCAACAGTGGAGCGCAAGGGAAGGAATAAACAGATGATGGGAAAAAAACGGACTCTTAGCACTCAACCGTTAAGCTTCAGCAAGGAAAATATTCGAAAGGTTAAACAGAGCGACATGTTTACACATCTTTCTGTTATTCAAATATTCAGATTAAGGCTCGGGCCAGATGTTCATCAAATCCCCTCAAACCCGAGAGGAATGGTATGACCCAATCTCCCACAAAGTATGTGACCCAGATTAGAAAGCAGGGGGAAAAGGAAAAGGAGGAATGTGTGTCTGTGTCTGTCTGTGCTTTGCATTTCGAGCTGCCAAATGTGGACGCTCTCTAATGCAGCTGCATTTCATATTGGCTGTTTTTGTGCTTGTGACAGAAAAGGCCACCGTCTGGAGGAAAGGGTGCCACATGAAATATTTTAAACTGCAGCATTCATTTTCCATCCTGTCTAGCGCACAAAGCTCTCGCATCGAGCATCAGAGGAGGAGAGGACTACATTACATTACGGTCCATGAGGGGGAGACACGACCCACATCCACCGAAGAGTCTGTATATGATGACATCATTATGACAGCTGAAATCAGATCCCCGGTACATTATGTTCTGTGATGTAACAAAACAGTCCCCGTGCATATAAAACGTGCAGGGAATCTACTGGGATATAATAAGCACTATAATTTTATGACAGCACACAGCTGGGCCTGTAGCTTTAGATATAAATTGTCTTTCCCCTCAGTGACTTCCCCTTTACGAGAGTGTTTTGGGAAGAAGTCAAGCAGCATTTCTGTAAAAGGTCCATGCGGAGGCAGTGTACTGACTTGATGACTGCATGGTCACCAGATCTGAGGGGAACACCGGCGGGTAAATGACTGCTGTACTGTAGGTGGGCGAGCTGAGATCACCCTCACACACACAGCGATTAGGAAACCACTAAAATACACACACACACCCCGACACACACACACACAAACTGACACACACAGTGCTGTCACAGGCCTGTGGTCGGTAAACAGCAACTTAATGTGACCATCAGCTGTCAGCCATGCCTCCTCTCTTCTCCAGTGACATTGGTGACTGTGTGAGGGACTAAAAAGCACATGACGATGGAGAAGGTGACAGCTTGTGATTCACAGCCTTGTTGTTGTTCCAGTTAAAACGACTGTACTTAAGTCAAATGTTGAGGTAATTGTACTGCACTTGAGAATTTTTTGCTTTTATTACTCTATACTTCAACTCGGCTACATTTCCGAGGGAAATATTGTACTTTTTGCTGCATTTATCTGATTTATCTGCTATAGTTTCTAATTATTCTTTCAAGATTCTACCTAAAAGACACAAGATAAGCGTTTGAAATACAATGCATTTTTACAGATTTAACCAGTATTTCCCAATCTTTTTGGCTTGTGACCCTTTGTACTTACTACTCTTGCCTCTTGTCACATTGATGACATCTACGAGTTGTTTGCAGTTTCAACAAAAAAGGATTTCCCCTTTAAACTTCTCAGATGGTTTAAATTAAAGGAATAGTTCAACTTTTTGGAAAATAAGCATATTCGCTCTCTTGCAGAAAGTTAGATAAGAAGAGTGATGCCACTCTCGCGTCGGTACGATAAATATGAAGTTACAGCCAGCAGCAGATTAGGTTGGTTTAGCATAAAGACTTGAAACAGGGGGGACACAGTCAGGCTAGATGTGTCCAGTCTTTATGCTAAGCTAAACTTAAATAAAATAAACTAACCAGTTTGCTGGCTCATGAGTATCAATCTTTAGCTTTCTGCAAAAAAAGTCAATAAATGTATTTCTCAAAATGTTGTTACTTTATATTAATGTTTCAGGCTAAAAAAAGAGGTAAAATAATCCCCTTGGTTAATTAGCTGCACTTCGACCAGCGACTTAGAAGCATTAGTGTTCACAATGTAATTATCAGTAGTCGAGGAAATATTCAGAACTTTCTTCTAAAAGTAGAAATAACACAATATGAAAATGCACCACTTTAGGTATAGTCTTGCCTTCAATCATGGAGTATTAGCAAAGTATGCTTTAAGTATCAAAAGTTATTGTGATATTGTTATGTATGTATTGATACTGACTTATCATTACAGGTGCATTAATGTCTGAGGGCCATTTTGATGTTGTCGCTGGTTGAAGTGTAGCTAACTGATTGCTTTGCTGGGTTGTTTATCTTTTATCTTATACTGTTTATCATATTTTAAAGGTGTGTAAAAAGTAACCAGTACTTGGTTTCTAGAATGAACTAATACTTTATGTTTACAGTGTTTCACTGGTAGTTAGTTAAAGGATCTGAGGACTTCTTCCATCACTGCTAAAAGGCGACTTGTGTATGATGCCATAAAACAAAACAGCTCTGTGGTTGTAATGACTCCTCCTCACCAGCACAGCGTGACAGACGCCACCGCCACCCACGTGACACAGCAGATGCCCCGCCCCTTCTTCCCGCTGTAACCGTGACCTGTGCTGGCATCTTCATCCTCCTCCTCCTCCTCTGATCCCTCGCTCCGGTCACCACGGTGACAGCAGCAGTAGTGTATGAGGAAGGAGAGGACCACCAGGAGGGAGATGACGAGAGCTATGGCTGATAAACTGGACAAAACCAGCAGAGTCTGAGAAAAAGATGAGGAGGAAAAGAAAGGATGAGTCAGTGAATGTGAAAAATGTCACTCTAATTCCATTTTTTACAAGTGGAGAAGAGCAATTTGAGATGGTCAAATACCAACTAGTCTCGCTTGTCATAATGGTCCCGCCCCCATTAAGTAGCAGGAGATGATGATTAAAAAGGTATGAGGATGTAAATTGTGTGCTTCAAATAGCCGGAAAAATCAAGCATACAGATACGCGCTGCATGCAACACACATTAAAATAGATTGGAGATTTAACGCAATTAATTTGAGATGCTTCTTGACCATCTATGCTTGATTCAAAGGCTTTAACCCATGAATCCCTGAGCTGCATCATAGTGAATTTTAATGTCACTAAGCCATAACAGACTTTGCTTTTGATCGGGCTCCATGTCATAAAGTCAACATTACTGAAAGGCATTTTGCTCCAGCACATATCTACAGTATTATCCATCATCCATCTGCCCGTCTGTCACTCCCCATTCCTCCACCTTCTCTCTACTGTATCTCACCTCCTGCTATGTGAAGCCCCTCCCCATCGCTCCACCCCTCTTTCCCCACGCTCACCCTCGCTCCCACTCTCTTTCTCTCCCCCACTCTCCCCTCTCTCTTTCTTTCTATCCACACCACTGAATCTCTATTAATAATCTGTGACCTACTTAAATACATTCACTGCCACTCGCTCGCACTCCCACTCTAACTCTCTCTCTCTCTCTCTCTCCGTTTCTCTCTCTCTGCCCGGTCTTCTGTTCGGCAACCTCCTCGCATTACTCATTCGTTCCCTCTCTCATTCTCTCTCTCGGAGCACTTTCAGTCCCTTTTGTCTTCCTGTTCTGCAGGATAATTTGAGTCTCCCCCCTCTTTGTACCGCAGAGAAGTCACAAACACGCCACTGTGAGACACTGCCGGCTGGAGCGTTTTTTGTATGAGAGCCTGTTGGAGGAGAAGAAGGATGAAACCTTGCATTTTGCAACAGAGACTACACTGTGCAGAAACCTGCTAGAGGACCATGTTGAATCTCATGCACTCCCTGAAACCAAATTGCATAAAATATCTCCCCTTTTCATGCACAGAGGCAGAGGTGCATGTGACAGTTTGGAAGAGCGCTGCGAAATCTAAAAAGCAAGGTAGAAAATTAAAAAAGGTTAGATGTGAGCTAAGGGGCTCTTGGAGGGGACAAGTGCAATCTTCCAATGATGAGGTCAATGAGTTGGCATGAAAAGGTTTTTTTTAAAGGACCGCAAATGCCATTATAGCTCTGCAGGATTGCAGTTACATTGTGGGGTTTATGGAGCAATTTAAAGTGTGATGTAGAACAAATTGCCCTATTCAAGTCACTCAATTGTAGTACAATGCACCTGTAGAGTTATAGCTACATACAGCGCTGTAAATATTATGCAATGTGGCACCTCAGATTGGACAGTTACAGTACAGCATGTGGTGTGGCAGGTGTCTGTTACCTGCTGGTACTCCCAGCTGTCGGGGACAAAGGTGTTGTCCTTCATCTGCATGGTGAGGTCCAGCCGGGGGAGGGCATGACACACTCTCACCCACAGGGAAGGGGCATAGCTGGGCACCGTTGCCAAGGCAGCCATTTTCTACTGCCACCGGTCCCCCTCCTCCACCCTGCGGGAGGGAAGGAAAGGAGGGTGAGAGCAGCCAGGATGTGAAGTAAGAGCAGAGGGGAAGAGGGGAAGGAAGGGTGAAGGCCACTATGTCCCTCCTCCATCCGGGCTCAGTGGAGACAATTTATGACCAGTGGTCACCTGTGCAAAGTAAGGGTCAAAATGTCAGCCACAGTTACTCGAAACAGACTCTTGGGAGTGTAAATCACAGTGCATCACTCAGAGCAGAGGCTGAGGTGAGTGAGTTTTTGCCTGTAACCCTTCAGGTACAACAAGGTTTGGCTTCACTGACCTAAGATCAGTTCATCATGGCAACATGATTGAATAAAGCTAGCTTTTTTATTAGCTTTACACGCCCTGCTATTTGCATTAAGATTTCAAACAGAAAATAGCTTTCTTTTGTTGAGCATGTAACGCGCTCTGAGCTCAAACAACTTGTCAATTAATTGATAAATCAGGCAATTGACAGAAAATCAATCTACAGCGATTTTGGTGATAATTTAAGTAATTTAAACAAGCAAACATGTAAAGTTCCTGCATGCTGTTTAAAGCATTGCAAATATGTTGTAGCTTAAATTGAATATCTTTGGGTTTTGGACTGTTGATTGGGAAGAAAGACAATATTTCATACTAATTTTGTGCTCTGGAAACATGTTTTTTGATATTTCATAGCACAAAGAATCCAAAAAGTAATCAAAAGATTAAACGATAAATACTGTTATAGCAGCCAGAGGGGTTTGGCCTTGAACCAGGGGAGATTACGTGACTTTTCAAAGACCTATCTCTTAACCTTATGAAGGGTAGCTGCTATAGGAGCAGCGTGGATTATATAGGGGATATATGGGGGTCTTTGAAGAAGTCTTCCTGGCATAGTATATGCAGGAGAAGAACACTGTAATACGCACCAAGAGGACCATTATACAAAACATGATATATTTGACTGCATCATAAACCACTGCCTCCTAAAGCCGACCAAGGGGGAGAAAGTAGGGTAAATACAAAGGGCAAATCCGGTTAGCCAAAACATACACTGGAATCCTCATCACAATGACGGAGCGGAGGGGGAACAGAGGGCGAGACGAGAGCCCTGGTCGGCTTCTGGTACCGGCTGTCCAGATTAAGAGACCGTCAGCGCTTTACTGTTTAAGAAAGGAGCGTTTCAAGACAGCTCAAGAGAGGAGAGCACAGAGACGACCATTCACAACAACAGCACTGATGCTTAAATACAAAAGGTTATACAGCTCAGCTCAATGCCGATATTACAGACAGATACAATTCTGCATGAGAGTCGAAAAGGATCCAATAATGTCAGATAGATTCTGAATTAAAGGCTTTTATTGTCCTTTTTTGCAGCTGTTATGTATTCAATAGAACTTTCAATCAGCACAGTATTCTACACTGCTGAGGCTTTTTGCTATCCCTATTGATTCGTGTATACTGCGCATGATAAAGTTTAGATTTAGCCACAGTCAACGCCAGACAATTTCCCTTTCAGATTTGGGGCGTTTATGGCTCAGATCAAGTTAACAGCTCGCCCACTGGCCAGACAGGGCGGCTGTAAGCCCATTACAGTAAGCCTGTTCACCTTAATGGTTTCAGCAGCCCAACTGTCACAAATCGAATCATTGCCAACACTCCATTTCCCTTATTAAAATGGTGCTGAACATAATGGTTCACACGCTGGGAGAGTCGCATCCATCCGACGCACATCAGCAGTGCAAACAGATTGTGCGCCGTAATATTTATGCATTCCTTCATGACCATTTATCTTGAGTGAATTCATTAGATTAGATGCATTTTTGGAGCTGTGAGGCAAGTCTATGAGGTGCATTTATCAGACTTTGGAGACGATAAAAGCTTTTTGAGAGGCATAATAATCAAGTGAGAGAATAATTCCGCAATCAAAGGAGAATCAGGCTACCTGTTGTGATCACCGCCAACAATAAAGTGGGTCAATAAAGAAAAGCATTTCCTGTGATTGATGACAAACTGCACTAATAACGATTTTCCCCGCGAGGAAGAGGCAGCATACACCTTTATGGAACAACTAAAGATAAAGAAATATGAATCACCAGCATGACAGCAGGTTATCCGTCTTATTGGGATATCACTTCTCACACAAAATCAATTCTGGATGTGTGTAGAGGAAACACACAGCGGTGACAGACTTCAGGTCAAAGTTCAGGTATTCTCCTGCAACCCAGAAACTTATTGAAGCAACTTAATGAGGTGCTGACGGACGTGAGGGGAGGGGCAGGTCACGGTCCTGTGGAGCAGCGGTTACTCAGCAGTTGTCACAGATAGGAAGTCTCTACTTGATGTGACGTCTCCTGCCAGCTCGTTATCATGCCTTTTACCATTGCATAACTGAAGACAAACAAATGTGATTTTGAGTTCAGTCGGTGGAGAAGAAAAGAAAAATAAAGGGACAGACGAGGAGCGAGATGGTGAAGAAACCACCTCCTCTCTCCCAACTGTGAGCTCTTAAGAAGAAAGAAAACACAAAAATACACACAAAAACAGGAGAATAATTCTGCCGCGTTCAGTCTGCACGGAGCTCAGACGACACAGAGAATGAAATCACTTGCGTGAGACGAGACTCCATGATGTCTGAATGTAAAGAAAAGGGCCATTTTGTGAGGCAACTAATGAGAACAAGGCTGAGGCATCTCTGTCAGCTGAATTTAGGATCATCTTTAGCACAGGAAATTCATCTCCACCTACATCTTTTTATGGCAATACAACTCTCTTGAGCAGAATATATAATCAATGTAGTCCTTTTGCTGCTGCAATGATGCACATAAAATCTGTTATGATTCACATTACAGCCAAAGCGGTCATCTAACATCCTTTTAACAACAACCTTAATGACCGTAATTTATGAGAGAAAATGACAGTCACACGAAAATTAAATTAAATGAATTAACATCGTTATGAAGGATGCAAAAGTTAGTTTTATGTGCTGATGTGAAGCGAGAGGAAAATCATTTTCACTTTACAGTCATCTGTAAAATTGATGTTCAGCTCCGCAACAATGAACCTTCAAAGTGAGTGCAGCTGACCGAAGGTAAGTGAGTGCAGCTCATAGTCAGTAAGTCAGAGCGAATCAGTGCTTTGATGTGTGCAAGAGTCCAGCGTGACAAGATGATGGTGACAAAACGCTTCCACACGTCTGACCGAACAAACCAATGCACAACTAGATATTATCCTGCAGATTAAAACAAATAGTCCGCAACACATTTAGAGGAAATATGAGACAAATTAACTATAACTGGTTGGGAAATAATTGGGAGAAGATTCATCCAATAGGCGCAATAGTTGAAAATATAAGCCTGAGTCCATTTTGGCAATATGGTGTAATAGTTTCATGATCATCCATCAAGCATATTTGAAATAAATAAGCATTAATTAATTAGCAATACACTGTGAAGTGGTGTAATGTGTAATTCATCATATTTCACTGGATTGAGGATTCATCTTTCCACCATATCAACAATTAAGCCGTAATCAACAGAAGAGAGAGATCAGTCTCTTACCTCAGTCGGTTGTGTTGGGAGGTTTCTCTCTCCTCCTCGTCTCTTCACTCCGCCGGTGTTCGTGAAATATTAACCCACTCAAAGGGGTATACTGCCAGCCATCAACGCTTGATGCTCTTGAAAAAACATCATCCTGAAAAAGTAGCTTGGAGACATGCCAAAAATATGTCAAAATGGGGGTAAAAAGAAGGAGCCGATAATTCTTGCGGTTAGTGAAATGTTAAATAGCCAATAATTGAATGGTTGTCTGGTGACAGTGGAGAGGTGCTTGTGTTGATGGATGAGAGAGGAGCTCTCAGTGAGAACGAGCGAGCGAGAGAGACAGAGTGTGAGAGAGAGAGAGAGTGAGTTAGAGAGAGAGCGAGAGAGAGAGAGAGAGAGAGAGAGAGAGGGATTAAGATTGAGGAGACACCCCTAAGGGACCCTTTATCGTTGCATTGTAGCCCTACGTAGCTTAACGCCCAAGCGACTTCACAACGCGATATTGCCCAAAGATAATGAATCTGTTAACGGGGATTAGCGGGGTCTAACCCCTCAGTCACTTCAAACTGAGGCACTCTTGTAATTGCCGACCCCCACCAACCATCCACGCACACTCCCATGAACCAGACCAATCTCCGTCCAGACTACCACACTGAACCCTGACCGGATTACTGAGAGAAAGAGTCAAAAGGAATCCAACTGTGCGCGCTAGATAATAGTGAAAATAGAATTTTTCAAAATCCACTCACATGTTGGGTGCAAAACAGTGAACTCCTGCCTATATGACAGCACTGTTAAGGCTGCGACGTGTCGGGAGCTAATGTGAGGTAGAGATGCACATAGAATTAAGAGTAAGAGAAGCGAATAAACACACAAAGATGAATTTGGGAAGAGGGGAGATGCAGGGGAAGGCGAAAAAAGTGGGTTCCCAGGGAGTGATGCTGAGAGAAAGAGGGAGGGAGGGTGAGAGACGGTGTGAACAATGAATAGAGGGGGGGAGGGAGGGGGTGAGAGGGGCACCATGCAATGGGTTTTTAGGCAAAACCAGCTTTCAGTGGAGGCTGCAGAACAGCATCAACACTGACTTAGTGAGGAGGCAGGAGGCAGTGATAGAAGTGATGAGAGCACGCTGATGGATGGAGATGCTCGATGGGTGATTTGACTGAGAAATGCAAATTGGAGATATGATGGTGTAAAAAGAGTACGGTGTTTGTCTGGCAGTGGAGGAAGAGGGGCAGAAGCGAGCGAGCAAAGAGGGAGGGGGCGGCGTTAGTTTTTCTGTGTCACTGAAAGAGAGTGGGGGAAGGGAGGCAGGGGAGATAATGCGAGCGAGGGAGCAAACAGTAAAGAGCCAGAGAGCATACTCACTGACTCATACAGCCTATGTATAGTACATGTATATGTATGTATGTGTGTGTGAAAGAAGACAACATTATATTATGTATGCAAGAGTTGTTCAGGGAGCGTTTACGCAGCCTCCGTGTCTGTATGTTAAACCACGGCAACAGTACCGCATCCAGGCCATCCATCCATCACTGATAAAATATCACCACTCGCAGGATTTGAAATAACCAATTCAATATTTAATGTCCTTCACAATCTCGCGGTTATAATTCATTGCAAAAAGGCATACAAAGTCATCGTTCTTGTGGAACACCCATCCATGCAATATTTATACAAACAGATTAATTGTGGAGTAATGAGCTGCACAATACAACTATATAGTTGATTCATAGCTGTATAGAAAACGCTTATCCCCTCATAAACAATTCATGTCTCGCTCATAAGCCTTTATGGCAGTTGCATATGTCGTGTCTGCGTAAAACAGTGACGCTCAAAGTGCACGGAGAAGTTGGTCCTGAACAACTTATTTGGCGCATAGAGGAAAAAAATGTACAGTCTACTAAAACCGTATGTTTGATGATGTTTTATGGTTCAAAGATAACAATCCTTTCCAACTATTTCCATGTGTCCTGATTTGACACTTTTTACTTGTTTTAAGATCACCTGCATCTGCAGCAGGTGATGTTTAATCAGTTCTTCTTTACAAAGGCTTCAACCAATGTATATTGTGATTATCAATTAATCTGATTATTTTCTTAATTAAACTATTAATTCTGACCAACAAAATTGCAAAAAAAGTCCTGAAGTCCATGTCTTCAAATTGCAGCTGTTTAACAAACAAAAGAAAGCAAATCTTTTATTTTATTTATAAGACAAGACAAAGATAAGAAGCGTGTTCTTACCATGGAGATGCTAGAACGACATAATTGATTAATCTACTGATCAACAGATTGTCTAATCATTTTAGTTCTGATTTCCTTTGTTTTCTTTGTCCATTGTGGGCTTTATAGTGTATTTTTCAATTTAAATCAACTAAAGCCAACCTACAAGACTTTGCATTACTATAACATGAAAAATAGACATAAAGTACAATTAATATACTTGTGTTCATCTGTTTTTTTGTCTTTATATTCTTTTATTCAGACAGGCAAAGTAAACATCTGTGACTTTAGCAAGTACTGGATGTATTGTATCAACTTGCATCATAAATTCCCGATATTATTATTCTATGAAGACTACATTCACGTCTCATCTTGCAATATCAACTGGCCAAATAACGTCGGCCCTAAGGAAATTAAGGAAAATACATACGTTTAAAATCATATTACAATTCAAGTGTAGTCGGGTCATTGTATCCTTTGGCATCTTAAAACAGTTTAGTATAATTTAAAATAGTGTGCTTGCTGTCAATTTACTCCCTTTAGGCCTTACTATAAAACGTACTTCACCCGATTATCTTTATAAGTGCACCTTATTTAAATTAAGTTAATAACTTACAGACATGAGATTTGATTGATGAATCCACATGGCTAGTGCAAATCTCACAGGTATTGCACCAGGTGTATTAACATACATGTATGTAGTGCGTGCGTGTGAAATGAGCCACTCTTCTATCACCGAAGAGTTACCGTGCACACGGTCTCATAAAAACCCTGTTCTTCAGAAAAGCCCATGGCACAAAGGTGTAAGGTGTTTACTGGCAGACGGCCAAAGTTTAAACCCTTCCCCACCTTCAGCTCCCCCACCCCTTCAAACACCCTGTCCTTCTCAAAGCCCTCTACCTTGGCCAGTGTGAGATGGTAGCGCGGGTTGTTGGAGTCCTTGTGGAGCCAGCCCTCCTTGCTGTAGGCCTCCTGCAGGCCGGCGTTGAGCTGCTGGAGGTGAAGCTGCGGCTGGGGGCTCAGGTACAGCACCCTCCCGTTGAAGTGCTTCAGCTTCACGGGGAAGGTCAGAGACACCGGCGGGTTGCGATCCAAATGGGCGAACCGTCGGAGGACCTCCCCGGCGGCGGCTACCTCGGCCGGGCCGGGCAAATTCAGGAGGCACATGGTGACGTGGAGGCTGGCGGCGGTCTGCCAGTGAGGGGCGGAGGCGGGGAGAAGGGAGGTGACCTCCTCCTGCAACTGCTGGAAAGAGGAGAGGATGGCCGGAGTGTTGGCCCTGAAGGTTATGAAGTGCGTGGGGCGTTTCTTAGCGGGGCGACCGCCGCCACGCTTCTCTCTCTGCTCCAGAGGTGCTGATGGATTCTGGCTCTTGTTCTGGGCTTGGAAAAAACTCTGTGTATAATAGAAGAGAGAATCGCTGTGTTAAACTGTAAAAGTAGAACAAGAAGTGATTCAAATTGGAATTCAACCCACCGGAGCATCTTTACTGCCTTCCCAGCTTTCTTTCCACTCTGCCAAATTCTCTTCCTCGCCCTCTCTTACACTTGCTTCCTCTTTTTGGGATAAGGACATTTGGTCTTTTGGAGCCTCGGGTCTAAAATCAAAGTGAAAGGCAGGATGTATTTTGCATGATTGCTTTCCAAGTCACACAACTTGATGTTAAGTCTTATAGACACAGTGAAAAAAGAAACATGTAGAGGAGTTGTTATCTGTTCTCAGTTAAATTTAAACGATGAACACGAACTCCAGACCTCATTGCAGCCTCCTCCGCAACACTTGCTCCTCGTGATTCCTGTTGTTCCTCAGAAGTGTCTCCTTGGCACTTTGGAGCTGGTTGTGTTGACTCAGGGGTGTGAGCGTTCATCTCACTCTGCTTCTCTTCCTCCAGATGTGTGTTCTCGGGGTGAGAACACTCCTCTGTTTCACTCTCTTCCTGCAGGTGCAGACTCTCAATTGGTGGCTCGTCTTGTTGTTGCTCTTCTGTGTTCATTTCTTCTGGAATAATTTGTTACATTTGGTTAGCATGAATTCTGCAGAGTGGTCCAGGCTTTTGTACATGTACTGTATGTCAGTTTGTATCTGGTTGTGTGTAAGGTGGGGGTAGCGATAACCTCACCTTTTACTTCCCCCTCCCCTCCAAAGGGGGGAGCCAGAGATTGACCGGTGGAGCCAAACACTCTGTCAGTCCTGCTGTGGCGGTCCCAGACCCGGTGCCCTCTGTAGCTGAAGTACTGGATCCTGTGTCTGGGCAGAGCCAGCTCTAAAGAGTAATCACAGTCGCACGGGTCGGTGTCCCAGTTGAAGTCGTTGAAGGGACGCTCCAGCACGCCAAGGAAGCGATCCACGTACCCCACGACAAAGTCTGTCCCGTCCGCCGATGAGTCCCACAGGATCCGAGAGATGACTTCATCTGCCGTGCGCATGCGAGGCTTCTTGTTCACCTCTGCAGGAGATAAAAATAAAAAACGTTAACACATTAAAACAAAAGTGAGAAAATAAATCTGATGACGCAAGGAGGGACCTTTTGCCTCGTATTTTGGCTTCGTTGCTTTGTTCACTTTCTTCTTCTGTTTTTCCGTCTTTTCGCCATCCTGTTTGTCATCCTGGTCAGGTGACATAGCCCCTGAATCATCTATTGATGGGTCACTAAGACAAGAGATGACGAGCGTGGAAAAAATGCATGAACATGTGGAAAAAAAATGCTCTTAGTCGTTAATTCCCTTTGACACAGATTAACACATTGAGGCAGCCCTCACTTTAATAATAGTTGTTGTGCTACAATGACTTTGAGCCTCTTTATTGTTATAGTTAATAAAGAATAAAGTACATTTAAAAAAAGACACTTCTGAAGAATTACTGTATCTGTAGGTGGAGCTTTGCATTGTGTCGTTGAAGGAGAGGTTAACATTTCAAGTCTGACTTGAAAACAACACTCACGTGCCCACGTGTACAATGAAAGAGCAATTGGTGAATGAAATTGTCGCAGAATTGAGATTCTGTCCCTCATCACTTATACTGCAACAATTACAACAACCAGGTATACTCTCAGTGTGCATAGAGGCGTGTGGGTGTTGCTTTAAAATGGGCTTTTAAAAAAAGTGAGCCTCTCCTTTAACATGCAGGCATCCATCTATCCAACAGGAGCCGCTTTGGTTCTACAATAATTTTGCGAAACCATTTAGTGTTACTACAAATAAATGATGTACATGTCAAGAATGTAACTTAGAATTAAAAGTCCTCCTTCACGGTGAGTTTGCTGAACAAGGTAAAGCCAGAGCAGACCTGTGAGAGAAACGACATCTGTGGCCAAAATGACACTTTCCCATCAGGAAAAACCGGCACACGTTGACTCCGTTCTCACCCCGTTCTGCTGACTCTGTCAATGATAGAGCGAGAGAGAGAGAGAGAAAGAGAGAGAGAGATAGAGAGAGAGACAGACAGAGCGACAGAGAGACAGAGAGAGAGAGATAGACAGACAGAGAGAGAGAGACAGAGAGAGACAGAGAGAGAGAGAGAGAGAGAGAGACAGAGAGACAGAGAGAGACAGAGAGACAGAGCGACAGAGAGAGAGAGAGAGAGAGAGAGAGACAGACAGAGAGAGACAGAGAGAGAGAGAGAGAGAGAGAGAGAAAGTGCAATAAAACTGTAATAAAAGTCTGTAATGAAATCGAGCAACCTCTTAATCTGCATTTAAATTAAATTAAAGAAACAAAGCAACGACATAAATAAAAGGTGAATTATACCCAAAGTAGCCCCGCGTAACACCAGCGGCCTTGTCTTTGTTTTGTGATGCTTGCCATATAATTTTTAACCAATATGTTGAGGATGTTGAGAGTTTATCAAGTTAAATATCCACCGACATGAGTACCTGACCTCCTTTACTGAACAGGCAGAGGGCCCCACCAGGCTGAATAAGAGTCACGCAGTGGGCCGGAGCTCCTCACATTGTGTGTGTTGACTGTTTACTTAAGCCAGTAGGATGGATACATTAAGATAAGCAGTAGTGTGTGAAAGTAATCTGTTTCTGCTGTATGCGTTGTCAATACATGGTTGAGTTGTGTCTCCATGTCAGTGAGATATGTTTGTGTGTGTCTGATCACACATAGATGTTAAATGTACAGATCAAAGGAAATAAGATCCACAATCATCTGCCATCAAATGTTGAACTCTTGTATTAGATTCCTTATGATCCTTGTCTAAACAGGTCTGATATTGCAACTAAGGGATTAATAAGTGATTAATCCCCAGGAGTAAAAACTGGAAGTGGAAAAGGGTGATGTGTTTAACACCATATTACTATTACTATAGCACTACAACTCATGTAACAGGTGGCAATGACTCGTCCCAGAAGATTTAAAATGTCAGCCAAGTATCTGAGCCAGTTGCCTGTAAACTCAAACACACACCACACCCCCTACGCCGCTATGTCGAGATAGGAGGCCTGGATGTGACGCACACCCCAAATATTTTAATTATCAGCTGTAATGTTTTCCTTTCCACTGAGATGGCACCGACTTGCAAAGGTTGACGAGGTCACGGGGAGAACATGAGAGTCAACACTGGAAGTGACTGGATGAAATAAAAATGAAGGAGATCTTTATTCCTTGGAACGTCTGTCTGGATTTGAGCCCAGTAATACAGGCGGTACAGGCTCCTGACTCACAGCTAACTCATTCATCTCCGCCTTCCAGTCTTTGATCCAGCCACACCACTGAGAGCTTACCAGAAATCAAATTGTTCACAGTAACACAGACATATATCAAAGACTGGGGAATTGTATTACGTAGTCTATTACTTGGTAAAGACTCAAGACTGATTTCAGTGATAGATAGTTACAAACACAGTAGATACTAGTATCTTTGATATGTGTTACATGGATTTACCTACTGCTATGTAATGTCTCAAAGGAAGTTAGTTCCTGTGTATGAGGCTTACTTACCTGCTGTGGCTTTTGGGGTGTCTTTTTCAGGGACCCCTGCCTCTGGCCTGGGGGTGTCTGTCAGGTTGGTCCCCTCATCCTTCTGGTTCTCTGGTGGAACTGAGGCTGTTCCTACTCCGTCTGACGCCATGCTCAAATCTGTGATTTAAAACGAAACATTACTTCAAACCCGTTTGCTGTGTCAATTTTGTTTTTGTTGCTGTTATTGTTTTGCCTAACGTAGTGACAAAATAAAACCGGACACTCCTAAAAAATAATGCGGAAGTGGTTGTTTAGCGTTAAAACCATGATTACAACACCTTTAAAAACTCAACAACTCATTGAGAAAATAATCGGTATATTTAGATAATACATATACACACAAACACCTCTTTAAAAATCACCTGTAAGATATTTTTAGACATACTAACCGAAGGAGCACACGATTCTGACTTGTTATCGCCCTTTAACCCTGAGGTTGTAATAGCAGAAGGAGTCATGGGTAATGTAGTTTGAATGTGTCTTTCGACGAGAAATGCTTTTGTGGAAGCACTAACGTTATATAAAGCCGGGTACTTGCAGATAAATCAGTTATCTGCAGAGACTAGCTTATTGCTGTAAAAATAACTGAGACATTTTCGACTCAACGGTTAAAATTACGAAAAAAGCTCGCGCAGCTAACTGCCATGCGTCATTTGTTCTCGAGCGCGTGACTCCTTGTCATGTGACAGGATCTGTTGTCAGCGAGGAGCTGCACAGATGGAAAACACAACAAAGAAAGTGTAGAAAATCTAAATCCGAGACGCCGAGGATCATGGATTTTTGTAAAACGGACAGAATTGAGTTTGTTTTATATCACGTTTAAAATGTTGCTATTTTAATAACGGTTTTTTTTACGCTGCGACCAATGAATGTCCCTGTGTGAAGTGGCATTGAGTCATTTGTTGAACTTTGTTCTGTGCTGAAGGTAAGACGATCTGATATTATCAGTTGTAGTGAATACGTCTTCACCCTTGTGTTACTTAGTGATCTAAGTGACTGACCAGAAACAAATGTTAAGTTATGAACCGCTTGTTAATGCTCACATCAGGCTCAAACGTATTCAGCTCAATAAACATGAAAAAACGTGTTGTCTCCCTTTCAGATGAATGCTCTGGTTGCCCTCTGTCACTTCTGTGAGCTCCATGGCCCTCGGACGTTGTTTTGCACCGAGGCACTGCACACTCCAATGCCGTCCCCTTCATCCCAGACAGGTGCCCCAGTGCCTGGGGACAGGGACAGAGATGGTGACCGTGAAGGTGAAGGGCTGACCATGAGGGCCAACAGCTCGGCCACACAGAGAGGGGAAATGTGTGAGGTGAGGACAGAACCTGAACTCCATTTGAACGGAGCCACCCTTCTTCCTGCCTGTCTTCTCCATTATAACACTCTAGTGACAATGTGACAATGGTGTATGCAGGTTGGTCCACAGTCCTGTCATCTATCTCAAAGTAATAATGTTCCTCTTCTCCTCGCCTCATAGGGATGTCGATCTCTTCCTGCATCTCACCCGGGATTTGTGAGCATTGATGATGAAACAGGCATTCGCTTCCTGAGCCACCAGCATCCCAGACAGCCACAGCTGTTCAGCGTGGTCCGCCAGGCCTGCGTACGCAGCCTCAGCTGTGAGGTAAACAGTGATGTACGTCTTCATGTATGTATGTACGTACGTGTGTGTGTGTGTCACACATCTGATGCACTAAATGAACGTCCATCACCACATATACTTTTGCTCTCCGTCCGTTTCATCAGGTGTGTCCCGGTCGTGAAGGACCGATTTTCTTCGGAGATGAGCAACACGGTTTTGTGTTCTCACACACCTTTTTTATCAAAGACAGCCTGGCCAGGGGCTTCCAGCGCTGGTACAGCATTGTGATGGTAGCAATGGACAGGATCTACCTTATCAACTCCTGGCCTTTCCTGTTACGCCACCTTAGACTCACTATACAGAGCCTGCAAAGCACAGCCCTCAAGGTATAGGGTGCACACATACCGACATACCTTTATTCAGTTTATTCAGATACAAATATGAAGACTTGTTCTGCATGTGTGTGACTATGGTACTGTTCTCTCCATCAGGTGTTTGACAATGAACAAGGAGTTTGTCCCCAGCGTGCAGTGAGGATGAACAGTGTCTTCTCACCAGCAGTTTTCCCACACCAAAGGAGTGGCAACGCAGCCCGATCGCTAACTTCACTTACACAGCATCAGAACCTATGGGCCAGCCTGCATTCGTCCTTTAGCTGGTGAGTCGATGCACCATCAGCCCCACTGTGACATACAAGCTGTCGTCCGTAATGGCTCACCTTGACGTGGATTTGTGTTTTCACGTCGTCTCCAGGCTGCTGAAGGCATGTGGTTGTCGTCTGACGGAGAAGCTACTGGAGGGAGCCCCCACTGAGGACACACTGGTGCTCATAGAGAGACAGACAGGTAGTCACATTGTCGTTAATTAACCCTTCTGTTATGTTCGTTTCTTAGGTACAGCCATGATGTTCGTGGGTCAATATGACCCGGTGCATGTTTAATCATCCAAAAGTTGTCAGAAACCAAAAAATCCTAATAAATATAGTTTGTACCTCATCACCAACACCCTTACTAACAATTCAATCAGTATTTAGTGGAATGAAGTTATTCACCCCTCCATAGATCATAGTTCAATGAGGGTAACTCACTCGTTTTAATGAAAAATACATGTTAAAACAATTTTTTAGGTACATTTGAAAAGCCTAGATGTAAATTGCATTAGTCTACCATAACATGTATTTTTCTCTAAATTATTTTTACATTTTGAAACATTATTTTTTTCATGGGGTGATGTAGATAAATGGAGATGAGACACCTCTGCTGTTCAGGGTCATATTGACCCGCTCACTCAAAATCAAGCCAAATGAGTCATGAGGATTTGTATTGAAATTAAACTGTACTCATGTTTACTTGTAGTGTTAAGGAACAGACATTTACAAAAATTAACAAGATATGAACACAATGAACGAGGTGTGTGTGTGTGTATGTGTGTGTCTGTGTGTGTGTGTGTGTGTGTGTGTGTGTGTGTGTGTGTGTGTGTGTGTGTGTGTGTGTGTGTGTGTGTGTCTGTCTACACAGCACACGAGTGACATGTCATCACGGTGTGCTTTGTGCTGATACATGTTGCCACTGTCTTTATAATATTTTCGGTATACGTGTGTTGGGTGAGGATGAACACTGTATTTCACAATTTTTTGACACAAATGTCTCGCTTGGAGGATCAGGTATATCAGTTTCCTCATCTGATGGTTCATAATCAGTAACATTGTAATCTGAATTGACCTCAAGATGGTCTTCATGTTCGGACACATCCTCCTCTATTTCACTGTCGTGATCAAGGATGTGCTCCAGAGCCTCCAGGCCTGTCATCCTTTTGTTTCTGTTGCTCATGTTGTCCTCCAGTAAGCTACTGTGTTGCATGTAATGTATCTGCAGAGTGTAATGTTGGTCGGACTCCCAAGCAACCCTTTCATATGTTTCTCCCCTCTCCTGCTAAGTGTGGGCGGAGTTTTCCCGCGAGAAAAAAAAAGGTTCTCGCCAAAATAGTATCTTTCTCGCACAGGTGCGGTAGTGAGACCGCACGTGTGTGTGTGTGTGTGTGTATGTGTGTATGTGTGTGTGTGAAATGGGGTGAAACATGTTGGGAGGAGTAAGAGATACTTTGTCTCACATTTTCAAAGAAAGAAATGGTCTAAACTTGACCCTTCTGACCCCTTATAGCCTCCACTTTCACTGCCGGGTCAAATTAACCCGAACATCATCTCTGTTATATAAACCTGCAGGGGGGGGTTGCACATACATGATATTTTTTATTTAATTTTTTTCACGTTGATTACCCTAATTAAGGCAAGCAGAAGAAGTTTCATACAGAAAAAGTACTTTAAAATATTTTTTCTAGATTTTCAAACTTTGAAACGGGTCAATTTGACCCGCAACATAACAGGAGGGTTAAAGGAAGTTTTTCTTCACTAAACTTTTGTAGTTACCGATCTAACACCTGTTCAAGCCTGTAACTCATTAAAAAATATCTCCATTGACATTAAGCTAATCCCAAAAAGGAGGATCCTTGGCAATGCTTCAGCATATTTTTCATGTTGCTTCCAGGCAAGGTCTGGCCTCTTTCTGGAGGATGATGTCAGCAGATGTCATGTGCGTTGCACATCGGGCCATGGTTTTACCATCAGTCTGAATAGTCTCCTGTGAAAGTGTGATTCACTGGGTCAGTCAGTGCAGACACATGGAAAAAACACAGGGTTATTCACAGAGCCATTGTACTCAAATACACTGCCTTTCCAGAAAGTGTTTACACAATTATTAGTCAAGAATTAAGAGAGTGATTAAAAGATTTTCAGAGACATTTCCGAGTCCAGCGCGGCTCTTAGGTTGTGGAATTTTAATACCCCGTTTCCTTTTATTAATATTGTAAGTCCACTTTATTTCTTTAACTCTTCATCGTCAACATGTGATCGATAAACACACATGAAATACAACAGAAGAAAATAATTACGTCACCCGTATTACACAATATTAAAGTAGTACACATCAAAATGTCAATTTGTACAAACGGTTTTTGTTAAGTTTCTTTTCTTTGAGCACAGACTCAGTCACCCTTACACCCCAGAGGAAGCGGTTTCAACTTGTTCTGACTCGGAAATCTATTACTATGGCAGTTATTAGTCACAGATACGCGGTGAGATTGTACAGTGCTGGTTTTAGTTTGAAAATAGCATGTGTAGCATCATGCTCACATTACCTTCTATATATGGAGAGTGACATTTAACCAGCCCTGTCTACAAGATTTCCTGTGGAATTTCCCCTGCATTGTTTTTTTTTTTACTTGAAAACATTTGTTCATTGCTATTTCTGTTTTTATGTCGATCTCTGTTACCAAAAGAGCAAGAGGAGGAAATGAGCTGCTGGGAGGGAGCAGAAGGAGGCTGTTCGACATCACAGCGGCACCAATTAGAGAGTGAGCTGGGCCTCGACTTCCTGTGTGATGATG
This sequence comes from Pholis gunnellus, assembly GCF_910591455.1. Classification (NCBI taxonomy): domain Eukaryota; kingdom Metazoa; phylum Chordata; class Actinopteri; order Perciformes; family Pholidae; genus Pholis; species Pholis gunnellus. The sequence continues at coordinate 17,320,831 of NC_136534.1, read as the reverse complement.
AAAAATTCAATGAATTACCCGGCCCAAAATTTAGGTCGCTGAGGCATTTGAGACAGGTAAACTTTATCAGCTTGTCATTTTGTTGTGCAGAAAACTGAAAATAGAGAAATAAAAAGCTTTGGTTTTGGGCTTTTTTGGCTGTAACAAACACAGTTTTTGCATGAATTTATCGTTTTATGGCATTAATCTGATACATATAAGTTAATTCACATTTTAACATCTGCTCACACAACACATCTGTGAGGCGTTGTACATTTCAGTCTGATTTATTCTGCAGGTTCTCGGGGGTGCCGAGTTTCGTCAGCTAGTGTGGCACGTGCTCATGGGAAACCAGGTCATATGGAGAGGCGCTGACCCCGGGCTCATCCAGTCAGCTTTCACGGTGCTCAAGGTAGTTTACTCTGCTGCTGCATCCCTTTCTGCCTCGTTAGGAGACATCGTGTCACTATGATGTGGGTAAATATCAATTAGGACAAGCGATAACACCTGGGTCCTCATCGGTTTAGCCGTTGTTCAATTTAGATGCAGTGTAGTGTAACAAGATTGTAACTCTTACAATAATCATTTAACACAACAGACTTTGGTTTTATCCTGTCATGGTTGAAAAGTACTTGTGAAATATGATGAATCTAAATGATTAATTCCATGTTATGTAAACATATTTGATGAGATATCAACTGATTAGATCGGGTTTCAGCTATTCCTCCACAAAGATACTTTTGTGCATTCATTTTGTTTTTTCTAAATTCCAAGTCTTCCCCTGAAGACATTTGGAGTTAACATTACACGCCTTGAAACAGTCTTTGCCTGTACATGCTCCCCTAACATTTCTATGCTAGATACACAAACAAGATGGAGCTTGTAACTGTTGTCAGTTGACAATTATTGTTCCTTTTTACTCTGGAGAGATATCTGAGTGTGTTTTTACAGCAGAGAGTTTGCCTAGTCATTGACGATGACTTAGTTCTATTCGTGTGTCCCAGTAAACCATGACAGCGTGACATTGAGGCCGCATGAGCAACACCAGGACCCAGAAAGTGAAGCAGCGATCATTCATTTTAGTATTTACACCTGTGCTTTTCCCACTGTGCCATGTCAAACTGCCTTCTGTGAACAAAGGCCTATCAGCCACAATAAGTGAGTGGGCGAGCGGGGCCATTAACTCTGTCCTGTTTCCCATCAGTCTTTGCTCCCAGTAGGCTGTGTGCGTTCGGTGCCATACAGTGCTCAGTATGAGGAGGCCTACAAATGCAACTTCCTGGGTCTAAACCCAGGTGTGAATATTCCAACACACGTCAGCTCCTCAGGTACAAGACTGTCTGTAGACTCGCACTGTGATAGATTGCCGTATGAAACCTCTGAGAGAACTGTTAGAACAAGTCGTACGCTTGAACTTGCAGGTATTTCTTTTCTTCCTTTTGTGTGTCCTGTAGAGTTTTCATTGCTGGTGGATGTCAGTACAGAGAGAAGCGGTCAGATGTCAGCCGTGAGTGAAGACGATATCTACTCACTTTATCAGTTCACCATCAGCAGTGCCAACACACAGCCCACAGACAGGGGTGAGCGCGCATATCTGAAGTTATAAATAGTCACGGTACATTTGCTGCCTCTTTCAATGTCAATATAGTCCTTTGCTTCTTGGTTAAACCCCAAAAGCAAAGAGTGCGTATCTTTGCCTTTAAGGAAGTGACCATGTCTTAACCCTAAAACATGGTCACTTAAGTTTGAATAGTAATTCATTTGAATTAATCATAGAAAATGTTTTTGAAACTTTCTATCACAATTTGGATCTAAATCTGCATAAAAATGATTATCAAAGTTATGTGAGCCAGATTTCTGTTTCATTTAAGTGAGCGCAAATAGCAAAAATATTTAGACATGTCCCGTCCTAGGACATGTCCCGTCCTCTGGATCCACATCAAAGCCTGATTTTTTTTTCTTTTTCTTGGCCCACAGCCCATTTTTCTACCAGCTTTCATTCAAAACAGCACTGTCAACAAGTTTATGAGTTAACTATTGGACAAGAGAGACCAAAAACACAACCCCCTTGTTGGATTTGGCAGGAAAAACGTGAAGGGTTGCACGTAGAACTATAGTATAACTAACAATCATATAATGAACTGTCAAACAACAATCTTTGTCCTCTTTTTCCAGGTCCCGCATTATTGAACAAGCTTGAGGTGGCTCTGTCCAACGAGAACTTGTCTGTGGATGTCGTGTCTCACTGCCTGCTGTGTCTGAAGGAAGAGTGGATGAAGTGAGTAAAGTGAATTCACTCTAATAAAAGACCAACTAGGCTTAAGTAAGATTCTCAAAGCTGTCTCTCTCTTTCAGTAAAGTTAAAGTGCTGTTCAAGTTCTCCAAAGTGGACGGGCGAGGGAGGGAGGACACCCAGAAGGTTCTGGCCCTCCTCGGCGCCACAGGGCCGGGCGAAGAGGACAACGTCAGGCTGCTCAAGTTCTGGATGACTGGACTCAGCAAAACCTACAAGAGTCATTTAATGACAGCCGTCCGAGGTGGGGAGAGGAGCCCCAGCCAATAAAAAGAGAAGGAGAGAGAGGTAGAGGGTAGAGGGGAGAGGGGGGGGGTAAAGGAAATCAAAGATGGGGAAATTCTATCAAAGGGAAAGCGAAAGCAAGAGTCTTGTCATCCACCACTTTTGTGAAATGTTTGGGACTTTTAGTGGAAAGAAAGAGGAATGTGAATGGATGACAGAAGTGCTCTGGCTCATCCGTTATTGTTTTTTTAAGTAATCTAAGGTTCCTTCCCCTGATTTATTATCCTGCACGGATTAACACATTTGGTCAGTTTAGATAATGTATGAGCTCTTTTGTTTGTCAAAGGGAATTATTGTAGAAGAGCTCTTCATAGTAATATGTTTAACTTATTACAAACAGACTTTGCACTTTGTTTACTCTTTTTCTGATGTTTTAAAATGAAAATAAATGAATATGAATATGTCACTCTGGTATTTTTTTATATCTTTATTCCACGATTGGCTCCATCTTGTGGTGAGCTGAAAGAATAAAGAGGGAGTGAGTTGAACGAGGTGAGCGGGATTTCATTGCCGGCCCCCACTCACTTGTTTCAGTGGCTGTCAGCCAACCAGCCCCGAAGTGGTGTAAGACAACACTTATAAGGTTTTCTGATGTCCTGAAATGAACAAAGCGGTTGCATAACACGGCCTCGCTCCAGCACGGCGACCACATCAGCAGGACTTTAGCTTCTTAATGAGCTAGTAGCTCTCTGATCCACTAAAAGGCTGAGTTTTTTTATTTTCATACCACAGTTATTTGAGCCTGTTGCTTTGCTGAAGCTTGCAGACTTCAGTCAATAAAATTCAGCAACATACGGCTTTGTTTAAAGTAGGGGGGGCTGCTTTTTTTCTTTCTTTACCCATACCTATGTACCAATTGTGTAACAAAAAGACATATTCAAACACATGTTTGACTCAAGCTTTCCTCCTAAAATGGATCTGTGTCTCAACATCGCTCGTGTGCTTTTGTGTCCTACTAGGTTTTTTTTTGGTTATGCATTTCTCTGACTAACTCAAATCTGGATTTGATTTAGCAAGTTTCTATAAAAGAAGCACAAACATAATTTGCTGCAGTGCCACAAATTAGTTACATATTTACTTGTGAAACAGGAAGGCGGCACAGTGACAGGATATTTATACCCGGCATTAAAACGCATAGTATATGTGAAGAGGTTGTGATGATGATGCCTCTGGGAGTGTTAAGGACTTTCTTGTGCTGAGGCTGCTGCTCTCTAGTTTCCTTTTCCCGCTCAGCAGAGATTGGACTTTGGGACGCTGTGCTGTTTAATTTGGCTCGTGTTCAAAAAAAGGACACAGAAGAACAATTCCTCTAAGACATGAAGAAACTTTTTACTTCCTTTCATTAGTAATAAACACCTCTCGTGACGTCTAACAGGAAATCGAAATGACTCTGCGCTTCACACAACCTGAGGGGACAAAACAACACTTTACAGACAGGATGATGACAGCTGTGCACAACATTAGACGTCACAATCACACCAGCCCCCTCTGTGAAACCCAATTCAACAGAAATGACTGCAGAAAGCTGTCATATAAGGAATGACTTGCAAGTTCCAGTGAGTTAGTGTTGCAATCCTCTTTTTTTTTTGTAAGGAATGTGATTCTTGATTCATTAAAAAAAAAAGTGATAAAATAGGACGATATTGCGCACTGGTTCTGGAGGGATAAAGACGGGGATCCACAGGCACAGAGGTGTGGGGGAGAGTCCAAATGAAAAACATACGCTCCAACTGCATGACTAAGCCTCCTTGGGCCTGGTTTGGAGGGGGGAGGATGGGGGTAAGTGGCTGGGTGTCAGGGAATGTGGGGAGCAGGGGGGGAGGGGGCCGGGTCAGTCAATAGTGAAGTAAAACGTGTGGCGGTGGGAGGGGCGAGACTTAAAGGGAGCAGACTAGCAATCCAGCAGAGCACTTTCACTTTGAGCGCAGTGAGGACACACAGAGTGGCCAGAGGGAGAGACAGAGCAGAGGAGACCAGGGACTCTCCTGCTTTATCCATTAACCAGTTTCCAGGAAGAGGGGAGTGATTCATATTAGGCTGCTCAGGGAGATTCTAGGTCAGTAGTGAGAGGGAGAAAGGGAAATATAGTATAAAAACCAACAAAAGCTTTCATAGGAAAGGGCTGCAGCCAGTCAGGCTTAAATGGGAAAATCCAAAGTGAGAGAGAGCAGGATGGCGTGAGAGGATAAATGAGACATTTATTGGAAAGTACCAAAAGGAGTCAAAAGGAAGGAATTTAATAGGGATGTCAACAAGAAGACTGAATATCAAACGGTGAAGGAGAAGACGCAGCAGTCAAAGACCTCAGGAAACCACAGAGGAGGAAACTTTGCCTTTCACAGACTGACACAGAAACCCGTCTGCAGAGGGATTGCCGTCAAAACGAGAAATGGAGACGTGTCCATTCTTAGAAAGATAAAAGGATGTCACTGCCAGGTGAGGAGCAAGAATTTACTGCATGTTACTGCTTTTTGCAAACTTTCTTTTTAAAGTCTGGAGGGAAATAGTGGAACACCTGAACTGGGTTATTATACAGTCATTTTTAATCAGTGAATCGAAACTAATTTGCTGTGTCACTCTGTATTGTATTGTGTCTTTATTAAATTAGAACTGTGGCAACAACAAGCAATGTTCTGCGTAGTTTTCTGCACAACTAGCTAATTGAGGCAGGAAATGATGTCATGTTTTTCGAGTAGGTATGCAGTTTGAACAAGCAACAAAACCACAGAAAGTTTCCATCAATTATCTGAATATGTCTCTTTTACTCACGCCTGTAACAGTTTTGCTGTTGCTATCACTCTTGACTGTCCGATGTGGTGGATGCGACTTTGACCTGGAAGGTGTGAAAAACATAAAAACGACTATCGATGCTAATCCGACTGGATTTGTAAGTTAAACACTTTGGACTTTGTTAATAATTTATGTAGTCCCTTTGGTGTTTCTGAAGTTCCCTCCTTGTATAAATATGTATTTAATTAATTATTTTTCCTTTAAAGGATACACTTATCTTAGACTTATCTTCTCACTTGTATTGTCAGCTGGTATAAATAGGGGGCCAAAGGTGAAAATCTCAATCAAATGAATGAGAATAATCAGCTCTGCCTCGATAACCAGTAAAGTCATTAGATGACAGTGCTTACGACTGACATGCGTAGTACAACAAAGTCAAAGGAATCAAACAGTGTGTAGCTTCACCTCAGTCGTTAGTTAGATTGTTTTTCTACATTCATACACCGTTCATGTCAAATTCAGTCATTACTATAGTTGGGTGTATTTATATCTTTTTCTCTGTTTTCGTTTTCTCTTCCAGCGGACGGTATTTCCAAGAGATTACAATGTAGTGCACCGCTACACCAAAAACATGCTCTGTAACA